>NW_006912207.1:0-61216 GCF_000523435.1 Bipolaris zeicola 26-R-13 | reverse complement strand
GAGGCAGTCCGTGACAAGTCAGTCAGTCAGCCAGCCAGCCAGCCAGCCAGCCAGCCAGCCAGCCAGCCAGGGCTTGCGGGCGGCGTGTGCCGTGGTTTGCGATGCGTGGGCTGGGCGATTCCAAGGGCACGGCCGTGGTATCGTGGTGATGACGCTCTGCGGGTCGGGTGATTAGCGTCACAAGCGCTCGAGACGCATGCTGTGCTGGCAACGCATCGCATCCATGGGTGTCGGGGTGTCGGATGGGTAGGTAGAGTTTAGAGGGGAGAGGGGCCCCACCTTTGTCGGGCAGCGGTGGCAGTGGTAGTGCAGGAGGTGCAGGCCTGGCGGTGGGCAGACAACGAATCCGCGAGAGTCGAGGCGGGAGGAGCCACGGTCCCGTCATTCGACGGGTGCTTATGGCGGGCGGCCGCGTCGAGGTCAGGTCATGTGAGCGCTAGGCGGTTTGCAGGCTAAGGCGCCCCGTGCCATTGGGGGCTTTTGCAGAGGGCAGGCAGGGGAGTGGCCGCTGTGGCCGCGGTGCGTGTCCACTCGTCGTCCTCAACTCCAGCGACGCTTAGCTGACTACTAGCGAAGAAGGTCATGCATTCCCATCCCCGGCCCTGCCCCTCTGCCCTCTGGCTGCTCCTCGCCTCGCTTGTCTCGTCTCACAGAACATCGCCGCCGGATAACACCACGCTGTCAGTTGGCAAGCCTGGCCCGCGACAGCCCTCCATCCGCCTCGCGTCGGCCGTCCATCTCCTGTCCCGATCCGGCCCGAGCCTTTGCTCTGTCTCTGTCTCTGTCTCTGTCTCTGTGTCTCTCTTTTTCCCGCTCTCGCTGCTCTCGCTCCTGCTCCTCCTGCTCCCACACTACCACTATATCCCTCGTGCCCTGCGCTCCTGCCCGCCCGAGCAACCCCCCGCCATAGCAATCCTATCCTCCCACTGCCGTCATGAATAGTCCCACATAAAATGGGTATCCTTGATCTTGCCGACGAGCTTCTTCGCATCATTCTCGAATATGTCGCCTCAGAACCCGAAAAGCCCATTAGCCTCGAACGCCGCGCCTATCTCTCCCAGGAGAGCTTCAAGCTGCCTCTGCCTCCAGACCACGACCAGGCCCAGACCATCGCCGCCTTTCGCCTGACCTGCACAAAGTTTTCCGACCTCGGCATCATCCATCAGTTCTCACGTATCACCACCCGTTTCTCCAAAAGAGGCCTCGACCGGCTCGAGAAGATTGCCAGCCAGCCGCACATTGCCCGCCGTGTCAAGAAATTCAGCTACATGGTCCCGTTCTTCTATGACGAAGGTCCGACTAACCCTTTTCTCTCAACCCTCCCTCAAATCCCATATACCAACCCAACACTAACTCGGCTGTAGGACGGGAGCGGTTACAAGAACTTCTCCATACCCAGCCCAACAGCTTCGCCCTCTTTGATGTTCGTCACTTCCAGACAAAGGCAAACGAGCAGAGAGAAATTGTCCGCACTGGAGAAGATGCCCGCATTCTCCACATAGCACTTCGCCAATTCACCTCCCTTCAGCACATTCAGATTCTACGCGTCCAGGACCAGGAAGAGGGGAAGCTTATTAATTACATGCGGAGCCATGAACTAAACGATTTAGTCCCACGGTGGCCTCCGGCCTGCCTACACAGTGCAAAGACAATAGGTCAGGCCCTTCTCAAGTCAGGATCTCCATGCTCAAGAATATCATCGCCCATGCTTAGTCCACAGAGTGTGTCGAGTGCCGTTGAGAATCCACCATCCACATTGAGTATCCTTGCCAGTCGCCTGACTTGCTTAGAGTTACACTTTGATGATAGCACCGACCTTGATGTGCGCATGCGAGACCTCTCTTCCCTATCCAAGGCCCTATTCACTGCAGCCAAGAACATAGAGGCGTTACATATCGGCTTTCCATCGTACAGGCCACTCTCCATCCAACTAGAGGAACTTTTCCATAACGTCAAGTGGGACAAGTTACAAGCTTTTGGTATACAGGCATGGCGGCTAGACGCAGAAGAAATCATTGGCTTTGCACAGAGACATCGAGAGACATTGCGCGGATTGCGGCTCCGAGACGTACTTTTGAGGCAAGGCAGTAGATGGAAAGATGTCCTGCCTTGTCTGCGGGACGATCTCCCAAGGCTCGACTGGGTCAGCTTAAGACGAATTGATTACGAGCAACATTTCGATGAGCAGTGGGTGTTGGGGGCTGAAGTGCCAGACGACCCTCTTGTTGGAAGCGACAGCAGTGACGAGAGCGAGGACTGGGAATATGATGGGGAACAAGAGGAGCCATTCGACAATCACAGCATTAATGGACACGATCACGACGATAGCTCGATAGCTGGTACAGAATCGGATACTGAAACCGACGAGCCGGAACCGGAGCAGGGCGGAACTCTCCACTTCCCACCCATGCCAGACACCCCAGCCTCGGTCACCTGGTGCAATTGCAACGGTCATATGGACAGTGTAGACGCGTTAGGAGACGATGGTGTCATGGTCACCAACCAGCAACGCAAGTTCTGGGAGAAGTGGGTCGTCAGGAAGATCTGCACCGAGCAGCACGGTCACAAATAAGCGAGCCCGTGTGCACTTCCACGAGGCGTCGTTGTTTTTGTTGGTGGGGGGCCTTCCGGCGTAAGATGGCGTCCTCTTATCGAACCGTTCATGGGCCGTCTGTGCGTGGACCTCGCATATGCATGTTCGCAGCAGCCAAAGCACCGCGCTCGGGCGCTTATGCAATACCCAGCAACCCGTCACTACACTCACCCCAAAACAAGCAAATGCGACCACACCGTACCGTCAATCCAGGAACCCCGCTTTTACGATTCAGTATCGAAATCAACTTCTCTCGCATGCTCTAGGAGTATCACAGGCAACCTTTACTGTTCACTTCTTTCACTGTTGCGTACGCATATCGGGTGCACGCCTACTTTGATTACGGCTTTCCAATCACCGAGGGGAAAAAATCTCGTTTTCTTGTTTTTTTTGCGAACTCAACGGCCTTTTGCAAAGACGGGTTACCCTACTTGTGCCCTCATCATCCTATCTAATGCCCCGAAAAGTCTTATGATCACAACCTTCATACATCCAACTCAACTTTCTCCCTTGGTTTTTCCAAATCACTCCTTTTACAGATAACGAATGTCACGTAGCGTGGGAGGGTAATATCGTTTCCTTTTCTTTGTCCACTATGCACACGTTTGGTTTATTGTAGACGTCCAGTTTTTCTCACCCACGCCTATAGTATATTACCTACGCCCCGTGTATAATATTATTCTGTGCCTAGTATATCACTTTAGGCTAGACGAATGATACTGCTCAAAATTGTTTGCTGTTTGCTTCATGATGAGTCACCCTTGTTGGCAAGTCATTGACTCTCACTATTACCGATTGAGCGTGTTACTGGAATGAGGCGGTGAGGATGCACGTGTAGTTTGGACTGATAGAGCTACAGGAAATCACGTGTGGATTGCTGGGTAAGAGCATAGGGTACTTGCCTCGTAACTTCTTCACTTCCCATCTTGGCAGCAATGAGTAAGCACCTGCACCTACAGCACTCGTCCTTGCAGCTCTCGTCGCCTCACGGATATCACGACACATACGCACGAGCCTTGTTCACTTCACCACACGATAAACGCGCCCGTCATACGTCAGATGGCGTTTCGCGTTTACTTAAGGCTTGGTATGCTAGTATACTGTACTACCAACAGTATGCAGCACCAAAGGTCTTGCTTCATCTTTAAATTTGACAAGCAATTCAAAAGTGTATTTTGAGCAACCTTATCATGACAACTCACATATGGCGGGAAATCGACGCCGGGATGATGATGTGGGAGCCAACATCGGAAGTTATCATCACTCAAGCAGTGGAAGAGCAGCCTCAACATGAGCAGTCACCTGCCGCCACAGAACAAGATTTACAAGGCAAGAGATAACCAATTACTGATTGTTTTCTCCTACGATACAAGTGCTAACAATCCACAAGGGTTTCTAGCTAGTAATTGCGACCATACACAACGAGAGTTGACCCTTCCACCGTATGAGGATGTTTTCGGAACTTCGCTTGACATTGAGCCCTGGAAAGGAAGTTTGTTTTTCGAATCTCCAGACTCGTCTTCGCCTTCAGAAAGAGAAGGCTCGACGCACGCATCGCATTGTTCTTCTTCTGCCTCCTCCTGGTTACATGAAAACAACCATACACCCAAGCCAGACGGTATAGGTCTTTCCAACAGTCAAGGAAGCTCCTCAAGTTTCGCGTCCAATAGCATCGAGTCATATTCCACACCTTGTCCTCGCCGTATGGCACCAAACAGAACTGGTCGCAATCTTCTATATTCTGGTGGTACCAGCCGCTCCAAGTCAAGTAACACTGCAAGAGGTTCCCAATCAGTATCCCGCAAACTCACATTCACAATGAGTGACTCTAGCGATCGCGTTACACCGGTATCGTCTTCAAGAGATTTAAGTAATCTGCAATCTCTGGCAGCTCTCCGAAGGATTGAAAGAGCCCCATCACATTCATGGGATGAGGATCAACGGGAACTGTTGACCATTCTGTATAGGTGGTACGACGATTCCAACCCGACTACTCTTCCCCGGGTCTTCAACCATGTCACAGGCCTTGATCTTCGTGTATCAGTCGTACGGCATCAGTTTGAGGGCCACGTGTTGCTGTTTGGCGGGCGCGCCTTTCCTGAGTACGCCCGGGTAATGGCTATTCCATTTCACGATCCACAAGGGCGGTACAATGCTATCCGTGGGATTATCGAAGAAACTGCCATAGACTTAGGTGTCAGTTTACAGCGCAGAGAAATAGAAATTGCGTTCAATTCTGGCGCCGCGCGGTGGGCGAAGTCCCCAAGGACCAGAAGACTGTATAGGTCCCTGGTTCGCCGCGCTGCGCAGAAGGAGAAAGAAAAGGGTCGAATTTCTCGATTGACTCAATCTGTTGTATTGTCGTCAGATCAGCAAGCAATATCGATGTCAGAATGTCTGCTTGGGAATGTAGCATTGTCCACAGACAATCAAGAGGAAAAGTGGTCTGATGTTGAAAACCTGAGCCCCCGTGCGGCTTCAGTGAAAAAATTGCGGTCCCTTATAGAGCCTATCAAGCGAAACATTGCCTTTCGCGTCTGGGATAAGAACAGTCGCACGACATTCAGTGAAGAAGACGGATTCGTCAGCCAGGCATTTTCCATCTGGCGCGGTGAGCATCCTCCTCCATTCACTCCGGACGGTGAGGGCAGGGCTGCACTTAAGCTGTTGACCAACCTGCGTAAGTAACTAGAAGAAAAGAAGTCTTCCTAGAATCTATATTAACCATGGGTTTACAGATTTGTGTTTGAAGGGCGGGGCGTCTACTTTTGTTTCCTTGTCTACAAGCTTACTCCAGGCTTTGGTCAAAGCAAGCACTATGGATGACCCGTGCATAGCTATTGGTGAGTGATATGCTTCATTTCGAGAAATTCAAAACTGACTTTACCTAACGCAATGGCAGTTGCATTGGATGATCTCTCACTCACAACGCCAAATAAGACATTGCCGGCAGCAGACGTCCTTCGAATGCTCAAGTCCGAAGGCCAGGCATGGTGGGCTCGCTATAAAGGCCACGCAGGTAAGCCGTCAGTCTGCTCGTTGCCTTATCCAATTTACTAATAGCTCGCAGAACGCATGGTATGGGCTTCGGTACCCGCCGAAGCAATTCTACATCACTTCCCTATCGCCGACCTTCACACCGTGGCACAAAGTGATCCCATCTGCTCTCAGCTTCTAAACCTATCCGCATTTCAACCTCGTAGACGCACACGCCACGTTTCTGATCGCATGCGCGAACAACGCAATACCATCACCACACATACTGTACAAGCGGTGGCAGGCATTGCGCGAGCGTTTGGCATGCATCGTGAACGCGTTAGTCTCGTACATATCCAAGGTTTCATTGCCGCTTTGGTAGATTCGTTTCAACTTCGCTACGACGAGACGGGAGATGCACACGCGAACAGCATCTCACATAACTTTGCAGTGACGCTTCGATCACGCTGTCACCGCATCGAAGACGTTGCTCTCGCGTTTCTCGAGGGTGCCAGACAGGGCAACGATGTCATTGCGTATTACTCGCGCCGCCGGTCGTAGTCGAACCAAGATGTAGGGTGTACAGCTTTCTGTTGATAGTCTCATCACCCGCTTTTTCTTTGTTTGCCAACAGTATTCAGGAAGAGGGGTTCGCTCACGAGTATATCATGTCGATATGAACACAGAGTTTGTACCGGGTTTTTTTCTTTCGGGGCAGTCAAAAGGAGGATATAGCAACGCTGATAGCGAATTTTTTTATGCGATTTCGCTGGGACGAGGGTAGCAAGGTATCCCCACTCCCAGCTGCTTGTTGCTAATACACTTCAATGTAAGAACGATGCACTGGAGTATTCACACACACACACATGTAGCCTCAAGAAACATCGCATGGGCAACACAGTACATTGGCATCATACTCTCTACCAAACCTTCACATAAGAAAAATCACAGTACGAACATCTCCTAACAAATCCAAATTCCTCATAACGCAAATTGACTACAACCTCCCCCCTCTCCTTCCCAATCTCCCTTCCCTTTCCTCCGTACCACAACCACACTCACCCCCAAATCACCGTCGCAGTGGGTTGTTCAACCCCCACACTATTAACTTGACTCGGGATGGACGGCGGCGGAAAATCATCATCATCATCCTCACCTCCATCCTGTCTCTTCCCCCAAATCACCGTTGCAGTAGGTTGCTCGACCCCCACACTATTAACTTGACTTGGGATAGATGGAGGCGGGAAATCATCGTCTTCATCCTCATCTTGACGTTTGCCCCAGATGACGGTTGCGGTCGGGGGTTGAATGCTGATTTCGTTGGGAGGAGGGGTGGGGATGGTGGGTGGGGGGAAGTCTGGATCTTCTTCTTCTGGGAAGGGGTCGTCTTCGGGGAAGGGATCCTCGGAGTCGTCGTCGGGGAAGGGGGCAGAAGTAGGTTCTGGTGAGCGTTTTCCCCAGCTTATGCTGAAGCTGGGGGGGCCGAGGGTGATGTCGGGGGGAGCGTAGGAGGTGGTGTCGGGTTCTGGGGCTGGGGTTGGTGTAGGCTTGGGGGTAGGAGTAGGGGTAGGAGTAGGGGTGGCTTTTGAAGTGGATGTTGGGGTGGGTTTAGGTGTGGCTTTTGAAGTCGATGGGGGTGTGGACTTGGATGTAGGCTTAGGTGTTACCTTGGACGTTGGCTTGGGAGTCACCTTGGACGTAGGCTTAGGAGTCGGGGTAGGCTTTGGCTTCTTTGTAGACGTAGGCTTAACATCACGTTGCTCCATGTTCCAGCTTATGCTATACTGGGGTGGCGGTGAGCTGGTTTGTACTTCCTTTGTTGATGTTGGCTGGGTTGACGACGGTTTGAGCCTCGTTGTGGATTTGAAAGTCGTTGGTCTTGGTGGCCACGGGTTCCAAGGAGGATATCCTGGCTTTCTGGTCGAAGAAACCTTTGTCGACGAAGTCGAATTTCTGGAGCTTATCGAGACAGATGGTGACGATGTAACGGATGGGTACTCTGGAGTTGGTTTTGGTGTGGGTGTGGGCACAGGAGTGGGCGTCGAGGATGCACCCGGGCCTTCTCCATCCCAGCTGATGCTATAGGTTGGATTACCAATACTGATTTGGTCGCTCGGTTTTGGCGGGGGGTATTCAGGTTCGGGTGTCGGTTCAGGCTCACTAGTCTCCCAGCTAATCCAGAATGACGGTTTTCCAAGGCTGATCTGGTCTGTTGGCTTTGGTGGATTGACAGGCTCGTAGGGGCCCTCAGTGGGCTCCGGATTTCCAGTATCCCATGAGACGCTTTGCTGAGGTAGAGTTATCTCTACTTGACGCTCTTGAAAGCCAGCAGGTGCAGCACGGATACTAAAACACGTCGGTATCTGTAGATAGACGCAGGCAGAATAACAAACCTGATTGCAAGGCCAAGTAGCACTAGCACGCTGTTGCGTGCAGGAGCCATGTTTGCTCGAAAATGTATGGTGCAAGACCAAATTTACAATTCCGTGGTGTAACTCTGCTCTTTCGTTGCGACTTTTGTGGCAAAGTTATAGACGTTTCTCCAGTCACCGATTCTGGTCAATCTAGGAGAACATGCAATGATACAGTGCCAAGATTAAAGATACGAGACCACGCGCCCTGAATCCTTAGTGAACATCGGTTGCATCTGTGTGACACCGTAGGCCTCTGCATTAGCGAGGCTTGATAGTCCATGTTCTGGGCTTTAGGTTGTGCTTCGATCTCGCAGCGCAATATACAGTGATAACCGCCGGGTCTACCTGCAGTGTCACTTGGGAGAAACCTAATTTTAGGCAAACCCTGTCCAGTAGCGTGTGTTGAATTTACAAAATGTGGAAGGTGTCGGGAAAATTAAAGTGCATCTTGTCTGGCTATATTGCTGGGTATTTTGCGTGATCGTGCCATGGTTGCAAACAGCCGAGAATGCAGGGTTTCTCTCGTGAGGACTTTGCATAATATATGAACCAACTTTAACAATCGTGTCGCTCAACCAACGAAACTACTTCGCTTGCATGACCTCGGTCCAGAATCAACCTTACCAGAATCCCTTGGTTTTGTTTGATATGACCAAGACATGGTTATATAGCCCCCATTGGGAACATCACAACCCGGTAGCGAACTCCCACAGCTCATACCTCGGTATATGTATGTTGGTAACTGTGCGACGTGCCGGGAGGGAATATGAAGAGCGCAACAGCCGTCGAACTGAGAGCGCTCATGGCAATCAGATTGTTCTCGCAATCACGAGATGCCGAACCATGACAGTAACACTGACCCTGCTTGCAGACAAACTGACTATTGACTGGTTGTTTGTTTTCACTATGGAATACCCGGGAAAGGCGGATATAGGTGGTGTAGTCCCGGGAGCCAAGGGAGGAAGAGAGCCCTGTTGCATATAGGACGTGCTTGGCCGTCATCCGTCTTCTGGGGGATCTAGAAGTTTGTCCAGTGGCCATTTTCGTATGGCGCGAATGCTTAGTGGGTCGATGTATCCCGCTTCGAACATCTCGAGCCCGGCCCATCCAATCATGGCAGCATTGTCGGTGCAAAATTTGGGAGGAGGAAAGTACAGCTCAACATCTGGAAATCCGTGAGCACAAAGGGTACATGCAAGTCTGATAACAGGTTAGCTTGATCAGTTTCTAAAGCCGAATGACAGCGGGCGCAAGTCCTAGGAATTGAGTGGACGCACATGTGTCGAAGAAGGGAGTTTGCAGCGACACCTCCAGCCATGACGAGGGCAGGCTTTGATGTGGTGACATCTCGCTGGGATTGCAGGCCTAACACCACTCGTGAAGCTAAGTGCTCGAAAACTGCGCGCATAGTTTCTCTTGCCAGATCCATTCTCTCTTCGATTTCAACCTCAGTAGCTGCTCGCTCAACCTTGTTGAATTTCCTCGTATTAGGGTCCATGCCATATCGTATGATGCGCTCGACCATTGTGGTAATGCCGGAAAAGCTCATCTCAAGGCTATTAATCTTGACGCCCCCACCGGATTTAGTCAGTGGCTTGTTGAGAGCCCAACCCCATTTAGTAGTGTTTCTCCGGATTGCATCTTCGTGATTTGTCGGGACTGCATACCATTCATACCGATGACCATGCGTACTCAAATAACTTTCAGCGGAGTATATGGACTGCGCAGATGGTGAGGTCAAAGTTGTTTGGCCTTCCAGACCTGAATTAGGAAATGCAAATGCTTCAAGGAGTGCTCCATACATGGTGCTCTTGGTTGTTTGCAGCAACTGTGCAGGCAAGACGACACGAGCAATCTTGTCCAAGCATTCTCCAATAGCAATGTCATTTGTCGACCCCAATACATGGTGGTGTGTCAAAGAAGCAGAGTGGATGAGTAACGTGTGGCCACCAGATGCTAGCACTGACAGGAACGGAAACTTGGGCGCAGGCTCAGGCGATGGATGGGCACAGGATTCAAGAGCGCTCACCATTCGCGGCGTGAGAGCATGTGCTTGCATGTGGTGAACACCAACGAGAGGTTTCTGGGGTAGGTGTCAGTGGCAGGTTCATGAGGAGACCAGCGTGCAGTACCTGCCATGCTACAGCAAGGCCCTTTGCGGTGTCGAGGCCCGTGAACAGATTACTACGCATACCAGGCCCACGTGTAACGGAAATGAAGTCGGGCAGTCTTCTCGTTGCAACGTCTACTTGGCCTGACTGCGTTGACCCTGCATTCGGAAGAACAGACCCATTGCGCATTGGGAGATGGCGCATGGCTTCATGCACAAGTGTCGCAAGGCTCTCCTGGTGAGATTGAAGCGATATGAGGGGATGCACGCCTTGGTATACTGAGTTGTTGGACGTGACTTTATCGTGGAAATGCAGTTTTGCTGTCACGTGGCCATGGTGGTTTCCTTTTTCAATTATAGCCACCGAAGTATCATCGCATGATGTCTCAATGGCAAGGGTCATGAGGCATCTTTGCGATGGCCATTGGCGTAGGCGATGAGTTGTTGAGCGGATCGCGGCCTGGAGCCCATGGGAACGAGGCCGCATTAGCTCTGTGGTTTGGGCGAGTGTGGAGTGGTACGGGTACGGGTGCGGGTGCAGGTACAGCAATTGGAATAGCGAGTAGCGAGCAAGGAGGATTTCTGTGCATGAACGTCGGAAGGGTTCCGGGGCGCAGGGCCCAGGCCTCGGCAGGCCCTGTGACGTAAACCCCCGAAGCTTCGAGCCTCACATGCCGCTCTCAACACCCTGAGTCCATATCATCTGACGTGATATGTTCCTTTGTATTCTGCGATGAAATATACGTCTCGTCACTCCCAAACACATGGCTGACATCGATAAGAAGACAGACGGCCCGGAGCCATACTCGGCCGCCGGCTTCGACTTCACCCTCTTGCCCGACTACGATAACGACTTTGTCGAAGAAGACCATTTTATTGAATTCGCCAAAGCGCTCGCTGCGCCAGAGAATTCGCCATCGACCGAGGACCTCACTTCGCCTCCGCCCGAACGTGCCTTCATCACTGCCCAAAATGACTGGCGCCCCGTCCACCAGCGCGTCAAGCGGCGTAAGAAGACAAAGGCCCCCCCACGTCGCGGCAAGGACGAGACGCGCGAGGGTTTCGTCTACATACTGCTCAAGTGGCCGCTGCTGATTGTCGTGCTCGGATGGCTGCTCTTTCTGAGTATCGGCTACGTCTTCACGCGCCTGTACATTTATCTATATGAGCACTGGGTCACATGGCGCGGAACACGCCAGAGGCTGCGCCAACGCCTTCAGGATGCGAGATCATATGAGGAATGGATACAGGGCGCAAAGGAAATAGACACCTATCTTGGCAACGATGCGTGGAAAGAGAAGGCCGAATACGCTTACTATGACAGCAAGACCATCGCGAGGGTACACCAGCAGATGGCCAAGCTGCGGGAAAAGGCAGAGGCTGATGAGAACAGTGCTTCAGGCTCCAAACACACTACAGGTCCTCACACGGCTGTCGAGGACCTTCGTGCGCTGCTGGAGGGTAAGAATATACCATACTCCTGTATACGGGAACAATCGGCTAACGTCTTACGCAGCCTCCATGAAGAACAACTTCGTCGGATTTGAGAACCCTCGGCTGTACAGCGAAACATACTACGGAACCAAAACTCTTGTTCAAAACTTCGTGGACGAAGCCGAGGCCTCCCTGTCATTTCTCCTGCGGACCACGCAGCTCGACGCTGACAACAAGCGCGCCCTCTTCAAGCACTTGGGTAGTAACTTTGGTCGCACTGCACTATGTCTATCAGGAGGAGCCACTTTTGCCTACTACCACTTTGGTGTGGCTAAAGCTCTGATGGACGCTGAGTTACTACCCGAAGTCATCACTGGCACTTCAGGTGGCGCCCTTGTTGCTGCGCTGCTGTGCACAAGGACCGATGAAGAACTCAAGAGTTTGCTTGTACCAGCGCTTGCCCACCGCATCACCGCCTGCCATGAAGGAATTCTCACATGGTCAAAAAGATGGTGGAAGACTGGTGCTAGGTTCGACAGTGTGGATTGGGCCCGGAGGTGTGCTTGGATGACACATGGCAGCCTGACATTCAAAGAAGCATACCAAAGAACCGGCCGCATACTCAATGTCTCCTGCGTGCCAGCTGATCCGCACTCACCAACTATTCTAGCAAACTACATCACTGCCCCTGACTGTGTCATTTGGTCGGCGGTTTTAGCTTCGGCTGCTGTTCCTGGAATCCTCAACCCAGTTGTACTCATGAAGAAGAATAAGGATGGAAGTCTTTCGCCCTTCTCTTTCGGTCACAAGTGGAAAGATGGAAGTCTAAGGTAAGTCATTGAATCCGCATAATTGCCACCTTGTGACGACTCACGCGGTCTGTAGGACGGACATCCCACTCAAGGCACTGAATCTTCATTTCAATGTGCGCTTCTCGATCGTTAGTCAGGTCAATCCGCACATTAATATCTTTTTCTTTTCGTCACGTGGATCAGTTGGTCAACCTGTCACTCACCGACGCGGGCGCGGTTGGAGAGGTGGCTTTCTCGGTTCAGCTACGGAGCAGGTACGTAACGAACATCCCAGCACTCAACCAACTACCTCTTCAATACCACGAAACCTTTACTTAGTCCTCCTCTAACTATATTCGTAGTATCTCAAACTTGATCTTTACAAATGGCTCAAGGTTCTCCGTCACCTCGAACTATTGCCGAGACCCCTTGGTCAGGATTGGAGCGAGCTCTGGCTGCAACGCTTTAGCGGAACCATCACCATTTGGCCCAAGTCCATCCCTTCGGACTTCATTCATATCTTATCTGACCCTACCCCACAAAGACTAGCACGCATGATTCATGTTGGCCAGCAATCTGCGTTTCCAAAACTAAAGTTCATTGCGAACCGAGCCAAGCTAGAACGCGCCATTCAGGAGGGCAGGCGCAGATACAGACCTCGTGGCGTACGCGATGAAGAAGTAATCAACACCCTCAGTGAAGAAGATCTCCGCAGCTTGCTCAAGCGAACACATAGCGATGGACCTACCGGAAACGCTCCATACCCTGCATCTGGTTCAGAGTCTTCTTCATCTGCCGGGCTTTCAAGACCTGGATCACCAATAGATCTCCCTCTGGGCTTTAATTTCACCCGAAAGAAGAAGGGGAAGCTGGACAAGATCACGACAAATGTGGATAAGCAGACTGATGTCCCAGATAGCCCTTCGTTGTCTAAGCGGTTAAGTGGCTGGTGGTCAGCCATTTCTCCACAAGCCTCCCCACGACCTGACCTCGCGCAGCCTACAGCTGCTCAAGTCAATTCACGTGCTGGAACATACAGCCACGACCGTCCTAATTCCATGTTCGAGTTGCGACCTCCGGGTGGGTTGGGTGATTTCCCGACCGGGAGGAAACAGAGCAGAGTCTTTGATGACTCTGATGACGACGATGTGACCCAAAACTCTTCTCGATATAAGCATCAGCATAAAGGCAGTGATTTCCATGATGTAGATGCAGGAGTAGGAGATAAAGAGGATCATGGCGACGCAGATTTTGGTGACGACGAAGAAGACAGAAAGGAATCGCAAACCGTTGGCGTTGGCCTTGGGCTTGAGTAACAAGAAATATAGACAGACCATTTTGATATGTATAATAGCTGAACTAAACCGTAGAAATTGTAATTTTGAGAGACCAATAATCCTGCACACAACAAGACTGGGAGACGTCTGAAGAAGGTTCAGCTCAAACACGTGAAGGTCGCGTGGGAACGTGGGCCAGGCTTGGCATGTCGTCATTGACGACGCGCCTTGAACGCGCGATCACCAGGCAGCAAGCACCTAGTTAAAACTCACCTTGAGTGATACAGGCACACACTTTACCTGTCGAAATTGATGGCTCACGCTCATAGAAGAGCGTAATGGGTGTTACTGGCCTCTGGACCGTTTTGCAACCCTGCGCGCGGCCGATTAAGATTGAGACGCTGAACAAGAAACGACTGGCTGTCGATGCGTCCATCTGGATCTACCAGTTCCTCAAAGCCGTGCGCGACAAGGAAGGAAATGCGTTGCGGAACAGCCACATTGTCGGCTTCTTTCGCCGAGTATGTAAGCTACTTTTCATCGGCATAAAGCCTGTGTTCGTCTTCGACGGGGGCGCCCCGGCCCTGAAGCGACAGACTATCCGCCACCGTAAGTCGCGCCGGGAGGGCAGACGAGACGATGCACTCAAGACAGCTGGGAAGTTGTTAGCCATACAAATGCAGAGGGCTGCGGAGGAAGAGGACAAGAAGAGGAAGGAAGCCGCCAAACATTCACGGGAAACCCAACAAGATGAGGAGATACCTGAAAACTTGGTTTATGCAGACGAACTACTCCAAACCCCCCAGGAACGGACACAGAACCGCACATTCAAAAGAAAGGACCAATATCATTTGCCAGATCTGGGCAAATCCATGTCGGAAATGGGCGCTGCGAACGATCCCAGAGTCATGTCTCTAGAGGAACTAGAAGAGTATGCGCGGCAGTTCGACAGAGGCGAAGACATCAACGTTTATGATTTCTCCAAGATCGACTTTGATGGCCACTTTTTCCAAAGTTTGCCCCCAGCTGATCGCTATAATATTCTGAACGCAGCCAGGCTGCGAAGTCGGCTCAGGATGGGTCACTCAAAGGAACAGCTTGATGCAATGTTTCCCGACAGAATGGCGTTCTCTAAGTTCCAGATTGAGCGTGTGCGCGAACGCAATGAACTTACGCAACGCTTGATGAATCTCAACGGCATGAACGACGATTCCTTTGGCAGTGGTGGTTTCAATCGCGTTGCTGGTGAGAGAGACAGGGAGTATGTCCTCGTAAAGAATGACGGGGTTGAGGGTGGTTGGGCCCTTGGAGTGGTCTTAAACAAGGAAGTTGGAAAAGCTCACAAACCAATTGAAGTAGAACTGCCCCAACCCCCAACTAAAGATGATGAGGAATGGGAAGATGATGAGGATTTTGAGGATGTGCCCATAGAAGGCTTGAATCGGCTCCCTAAACCTAAAGCAGGATTGAGTGCCCAGGAAAAAGAAGGTCGCGAGTTCATTGCAAATGAATTGGCAACAAGGCGCTGGCAGCTTTACAGGTCAAGGAAAGAAAACCCAAGACAGTCTGCTCCCAAAAGGGCTGCGCCAGTGGACCAAAACCCCGATTCGTTGTTTCTTGCCGATGAGAACGAAGACCAAGACTGGATGGACGTGCATGCCAATGGCGGTAACGATTTGACCGAGGAGGCGGGCGACGATCTTGAGAACGAACAGTTACAGCAAGCGATTGCATTGTCAATGCAATCAGGAGTACAACAACATCAAGAAACTGCTGAAGAGTCTGAAGATGATCCAGTCCGTGAGGTTTTTCCACAAAGGCGTGCTGAAGAGACTAATCCCTTCGCTGGGACCAAGGGCTCTGGACTTGCTATTGGAAGGCTTGCCAATCAACGCAGTAACAAATTGGCTATGAAGGGCCCTTTTGAAGGCAGTGATAGCGAAGATGAGATGGATCTACAGGCTGCGCTGGCCGAGTCTCGCAAGCCAAAACGTCCTACCAACGTGCAAAAACCATTGTCTAAATCTAACACTCAACCATCTTCATCACCTATCGAATCTGCACCAGGAAAGATCAATTCCTCAGGTTTCGACGGGCCTCTTCCGTTTGAGAGACTCAATCTGGGTAACTCCCTGCTTGGCAAGAAAAAGATGGAAAAATTGGAGGCTGAGAATGCTGGAGGCTTTGAGAAGAACTATGCAGAGGAAAAAAAGATTGCAGCGCCACTTCCGCCTTGGTTCAATGCGTCACGGGATATTGCTTCAGAAGTCAACTCCCAACGACAGGAAGAAAAGTTGCTATGGGAGGAAGCTCGCCAAGAAGAAAAGAGCAGATTCCAGTTCCAAGAACTTCCAAGTTTGCGCAAGCAAGATACGAAGGAAGTCATTGACGTAGATGCACCCGAAAGTCAAAGTCAGAAGCAGGTAATAGAGATTGACTCGGATAATGACGCTGATGTGCAGATGGAGGATGTACAAACTGGAGAAGCCGAGTTGAAGATGGGTGATTTGGCGGACAAAGTTCGAGCAGAGCCACCAAAACCGCTTTCTCCACATCAGCTACCGCCACCTCCTCAAGATCCTACTTTGGTGAAGAAGGGCCCATTCGCCGAGGATTCTGATGAGGAGCCAGTGGACTGGTCGGAGAGTGAGCCGGAAGACGAAAGGCACGCGCGACAGAAAGCAACAAACGATGTGGAGTCAAAGTCAGAGACACGGCAAGCTTCTGAAACACCGTCTGATGAATTTGAAGATGTACCGATGCAGACAGATCCGGCTCCTGAACATACATCTGTCAAATCACCGTCACCTGAATTCGAGGATGTACTTTTGCAAGGTGAATCGACTTCAGCACCCGAGCAGCCAAAGTCTCCATCGCCCGAATTTGAGGACGTCCCGATTAGACAGGAAAAGCCACGTCAACCTCAAAGAGAGTTTTCGCCATTACAGGGTCCAGAAGACCTTACGAAGCCGATTGTACCATACAGTGGCGTTGCTGACGACAGTGTTCCTATGGATATTGTAGAAAGCAACGATTCTGACCAATACTCTGACCCAGAAGATGAAGAGCTATTTGCCTCTCTAGCCAAAGAGGCTGAAGAGCACGCACGCTTCGCCCAGGAACTAAGCAACAACACCGCCGCACGGGTAGACTTTGACGAAGAACTCAAGCAACTACGTGCTCAGCAGAAGAAAGACCGTCGAGACGCCGACGAAGTCACGCAAACAATGATTTCCGAGTGCCAACAGCTCCTCACCTTATTCGGCCTCCCATACATCACCGCACCCATGGAAGCTGAAGCCCAATGCGCCGAACTCGTCAACCTAGGCCTCGTCGACGGCATCGTAACCGACGACTCAGACACGTTCCTCTTCGGCGGCACCCGCGTCTATAAGAACATGTTCAACGCCGCCAAATTCGTCGAATGCTACCTCTCCTCAGATCTAACCTCTGAATTCAGTCTCACCCGCGAAAAACTAATCGACATCGCCCAACTCCTCGGTTCCGACTACACAGAAGGCATCCCGGGCATCGGCCCCGTTACCGCGCTAGAAATCCTCTCCGAATTCAACGATCTGACCAGCTTCAGAAAGTGGTGGGACGGCGTACAAAACGGGTCCATCAAGAAATTAGACGATGCCCAATCCTCATTTCGACGCCGTTTCCGGAAAAATCAAGCTACCAAGCTTTTCCTACCCGCGTCTTTCCCAGATCCAAGGGTAGCAGACGCATATCTACACCCGGAAGTCGATTCCAGTCCCGAGCCCTTCCAATGGGGCGTCCCTGACCTCGCTGCGCTGCGCGCGTATCTCAGTTCGCAGATTGGATGGAGCACCGAGCGTACGGATGAGGTGCTTGTGCCTGTGATCCGCGATATGAATCGCAGGGAAAAAGAGGGGACGCAGGCGAATATCACGAGGTTCTTTGAGGGGAGTGTAGGGGCGGGGGCGTTTGCACCGAGGGTTAGGGGTGCAGAGGGTGGGCCGAGTGGGAAGAGGAAGGGGAAGGGGGCCGCGGGGAAGAGGCTAGGAGCTGCGTTGACGAGGTTGGCGGAGAGGGAGGGGGCGAGGGGGGGAAGTGAGGGCGAGAGCGAGGAGGGTGTGGAACGGGATGAGGGTGCGAATGGTGGGAGGAAGAAGAGGAAGGTTGGGACGGACAAGGCTGCGGAATTGGCGGAGAAGGAAGATCAAGGTACAGGCGAAGATGGTGGAGAAGATGATGAAGATGACGAAGATGAATTATACGAGGAGCCTACAAAGAAGAAACCTAGGAAGACGCGAAAGGCAAAGGCAGTGTAGAATTAGTACCTTGAAAAGAAAAAAAATGGCCATAACTCGTCAGCTTCACCAAGCATCAATTCACCTTCTTCAAATAAGATCAAAAACAACAATAAAAGATTCCTACAAAATGGTATCACGCCATTTTACTCCTATATCTTGAAAAAAAACCCCAATGATTATGACAAGAGAACCTCAAAGCTTAACTCCTCCACCTTCGATCTTTTTCAAATCATCCTTCGTAAAACGAACATAAGCACCGTCCCTAAGCCAATACAAGACATCGCCTTGTCCCTCCACAACCTCAGGATCAATACCTTCCTTCTGCAACAAATGCTTCTGCTGTTTATTCGTGCCCGTGAGCTCCATCTCCTTCGTAACGCGAATCCAAATCGGGGCCGCAAAAGCCGGCAACTGGCTCTTGACATGCTGGGCCAGAGACGTCAGGACCGCGTCGGAAGGAGAGGTAGACTGGTCTTTGAACACGACTGCGGCACAGCCTGCGCGGCCGTCGTGGCGCGGGACCTGGACGCCGTAGACGTTTGCTTCGGCGACAGCGGGGTGTCTGCCGAGGACTTCGCTGACTTCGGCTGTAGAGACGTTTTCTGCTTTCCAGCGGAATGTGTCGCCGATGCGGTCGACGAACCAGAAGCGGCCTTGGTCGTCCCAGCGCATAAGGTCGCCAGTGCGGAAGTATGCGTCTCCTTTCTTCTTGACGTTGCGGATGATCTTGCTGTTTGTTGCTTTTGAGTTGCCGTAGTAGCCTTGAAAGGCCTTGGTGATGTCTGTGGCATCGAGCTTGCTGAGCATTTCACCCGGTTCGTTATAGTCGCAGATTTTGCATAGGCCTGTTTTGGGGTCGCGGATGGGCTCTGGCGGGTCAGACTCGGGGTCCAGGCGTACGAGGCAAAGTTTCTGTCCCAGGAGCGTGTTGACTATTGTGCCGTTACGTGCAATCGCACCGGTAGAAAAGGAGTTTGTCGAGAGGTTGAAGAGCCCACTAGGTGCTTCTGTTGCGGCATAGAATTCGTAAACGGTCTCTATGCCAAAGCGCTCCTTGAAAGCTTCCCAGACGTCAGGGCGTAAGCCGTTACCGAACGCTGCGCGGAGCTTGTGCTGTTTGTCTTGGGGTGATGGAGGAGCGGAGAGAAGGTATCGGCACGTTTCGCCAACATATTGGAGGATGGTGGCATTGGAAGAACGGATTTCGGGCCAAAAGGTCTTGTGAGAAAACTTCCTCGACAAGCAGATGGTGGTTCCAGCGCGGAGGGTGGCGCATAGACCTAGGATTGAAGCTGAGCTGTGGTACAGCGGCATAGATGTGTACAGAATATCGTTCTTGAGTCCGACCCAAACTGACCCAGCCATGGAAGCACCAACACATCGGCCCCATGACATCAAGGCAGGCTTAGGAAGACCTGTTGTGCCAGATGTATAGATGAGCATGGCCATGCTTGTGCGTTCCTTGACTGAGCGAACTGAATCAGGGAAGCGCGTTGGCGGTTGTGTGAGAATGTGAGATGCCAATGCACCGTCAAAGAAGATGACTTCAACCTGTCGCTGAGCCTGCTTCTCGGTAGATGGCGGGACATCAGACTCGACTTCAAATGTATACTCGAGCTTGTCCGTGTTATCTGTCCGAGTGAGGCCTTGTTCCCTCAGTGCATCCTCGTTGAAGTTGGCCTTGAATTCTTGATCCACAAGCACCAACTTGGCCGTACTCGTCTTGATGGTATGTACAAGCGGCTTGCCCGTGAGGTTGTAGTTGATAAAGGCCGGGCTTGCGCCAATGCTCCAGAGGCCAAACCACACCCATATGAAGACGTCGGAGTTTATAAAGTCCATGGCAACAATATCGCCCTTCTCCACGCCCTTGCTCTTCAGCCATACTCCATAGCGGAGCACAACATCATACGCTTGCGCATATGTCCACGAATTTCCCTGGAAGATGATCCAAGTGTGGTTTGCTCGTGACGATTTAGCATGTGATTCGAGTTCGTAAAAGAGGTTCCAAGTGTCGCGTCGTTGGCGGACTGCACTATCGATGGAGCTGCGTACGAGGGCAGATAGCAGCGTCAGGTCGTAGGTGAAGCCATGGCGACCGTTAAGGTATGCGAGTCCAGCGGCGGCTGCGGGAAGCGCGAGCGGAAGAGCTGCGATGACAAGACCGATTAGCAGGTGGTTAGGGATGCAAGGTGATGTACGAAGTTAGATCGCGCTTACCTGACATGATTAGCGGTCAATAGGCAAAAAGTATACAGTAGCAAAAACACCGAGGTTCGATATCGCGATATCGGGTGTTGTGAGGAAGGGGCTCGCCAGCGCGACGTACGATTCAATCGCAGGACGCATCATGCCTTTCATCGTCGACTAGTGACGGTTGACCCCAGCTGAATAGTGGAGCTGAGAAGCAGCCGAGGCAAGTCGGTCGGGGACGCCCTGCTAATCCGTCGCGCAGGCCATAGACCATCCCTCTTCCGAGCTTCCCCTCATTGCCCTGGCCTGGGCAGCGTCTCACCCTGTTGATACAACGGCCTACGGCGCTCGCTTGCACTGTAAGCGGAAAGACAACGGTGCCCAAGATGATCTTGCGAACAGTTGGTAAGCATGACCTTGCGTGGACTCCCCTGACTCGGAACACCCACTTGACAGAGGCATGATCTGCTCGATGATGTGATGCCTTCGACCATGTTCGAACAAAAGCAAAAGAACAAGACGATGGTACATGTAACTGGGGTAAAGAGACACGTTTCGAGTGTGTGTCTTGTGACAGGCAAGAGCCTCGATTTGTCACCACCAAGCTCCGAAAGGACTATATACGATGTCACGTGCCAACGCGTTGAGTGAAGCATCCGGCCGACCGCGTGCCGGGTCCCGTACAGCCAAGGTTTGGGACAAGATCAAGCTTAGAGTGAAGAATGGATTACGATATACAAAAAATATCTAGCGACGTACGCGAGACCTATAGCTTTAAAGGGCAACTATATAGGCAATGATCTGTATCCAATTCCATCCTTCCCTCACCCCACCCATATCCCAAGGTATCCCCCAAGACTATGATTTGCGCCAAACAATCGCTCCAGAAAATGCTATTGGAGAAGTGAAGGTATAAAAACAAACAAACATAGCGCCATTGAACAAGAGTTTTACCAACAGCCTACCGACTTCGCGAATTGGTGATGTAGACATTACAGGAATGCGAAGCCCTGTCGTCAGACCTACCCCATAACAATAGGCCCACTCACTCTCGTCTACCGTACGGCCTCACCTTCCGTCTTTGGCGTATCTAGCTCTGCAGCTGGAGCCTCTACCTCTGGCACTGGACTAGGTGCCTTTACCGGTTCGTGCGACGTCTCATCAGCGGGGGCTTCTTCAGCTACCTGTTCAGTAGTCTCAGACTCCTTTGGGGCTTCTTCTTCCGCCTTGTGCTCTTCCTTGTGCTCCTCCTTGTGCTCCTCATCGCCATGGCCGTTGGTGACAGCTGCCTTGGCCTTGGATGCGACATCTTCAACCTTGGAGGCAACTTCCTCCGCCTTCTTCTTTCCTTTTTGTAGGGTACTAGGCTTTGAGGCGCCGGGGGCTTTGTGTGGTGGAGAAGCAGGCTTCTCATGAGTCTTGCTGGAGCTAGCTGCAGTTGGGCGCATCATACGCTCAAGGAAACCGCCCTTGGGTGCGGTGCTTGTGGTCGAGGTACGGGACTCCGGTCGCTTTGGTGCACTGGGTCCAACTGAAGGACGAGGGGCCTTGGTGGTGGTGGCGGGCTTGGGTGGAGCGCGTGTGGTAGTGGCAGGTTTCTTTGCAACCTTGGGTTCTTCGCCATGCTTCGCAGCAGAGGCCGCAGTAGGTGCGGTCAAACGGGAAGGCAGACCGACGGGGCGTGTGGGCGATTTGGGTGCTGGCTTCTTGAAGCCGGTTGGTGAGACGCTAGACTGAGGTCAGAGCTATGAACTGTGTGGGATTCAATTGTACATACCTTTTACGGAGAGCAGGAGGGGCGGGCTTGGAAGCGGCAGGCTTCTTGGTCTCTGTAGATGCTGCTGCTGGCTTAGTCTTGGATGCAGCGCTGGCAGTAGGTGCAGTAGCTGAGGATGCCGCTGGGCGTAGGGAAGAGCGGCTCGTCTTGGTAGTAGGGGTCTTAGCAGCCGGGGCCTTTGCAGCAGGAGCAGGAGCCTTTGTAGCAGGGGCTTTAGCGGCCTCCTTAGGGGCTGCCGGCTTGGATACCTTTGCTGGACTGGGCTTGGGCGCTGGTGTGGCCGACTTGGTCTTCGGGGGAGTCTTGGGTGCTGCTTTTGGGAGAGGGCTCTTTGGGAGAGGGCTCTTTGCGGATGCGGGTAGCGCCTTGGAGGCCTTAGCAGTAGAGATTGTCGAGGGCTTCTTGACATCTAGCTTCTTAGCTGCAGGAGTTCCATTGGTCTTTGCCTTGCTGTCAGCGGGCTTGGAAGTCTCCGCTGCTGGAGCCTCATCAGACGCAGGGGCCGCCTCCTCGGTGATAGTGGGCACATCCGTGGAAGATGCAGTCTCAGTCTTGTCTGAGGTTTCGGCGGGCTGAGCGTCAGCTTGAGGCTCTTCTTTGGTAACAGCAGGCTCCTCAGCAGTTGCAGTCTTCTCCTCTGCGATAGCAGCTTCTGCAACAGCTGCCTCCTCTTTGATGGCGGCTTCCTCAATGGCAGCTTCCTCCGCGGCAGGAATGCTTTCCTCAAATACAGCTTCATCTTGTGCAGGTGTGTCGTGTTCCACAGCAGCTTCGTCCGTGGGGGCTGCCGGCCTCAGTGCGAGATCTTCCTGGGCGCCCGTGGTAGGCTTGTCCGGATTTTCAGCGGGCTGAGCGGGAATCTGTTGTGGGGATGGCATTGGGGAGATTTCGGCGTCGTCAACGGCGTTTTCTTCGGGTTGGGTTGGTGTCTGCTCAGCCTGGGGCTCAGAAGCTTCTGCAAGGTCGGAGGCCCTAGGCATGTCGGTGGATTCTTTTTCCTCTGCCTTTCGGTCAAGAGGAGCCGATAGCGAGGATTCTCTTGATGCGACGGCCTGCTCGGGAACAGCCTCGGGGATAGCCAGGCTCTTGGCGCGCTCTTCCTTCTCGTCGCTGACAATCTTCTTGAGATCAGCGAGCTCCTCGGGCCTGTCCTCGCTGATGCTGAAGCTCTCGCGGCGGTGTGCAACGGTGCTGTTGGACGGGGTGCCCTTTGTCTGGCCGAGGTCGGTGGGCGTGTAGGCGCTCGTAGGAGGGAGCGAAGGCTCGACGGGGACAAAGGAGGCGCGCACCTTTGACCTGGGGCGGTCGTCGTTGTCTCCTGGGGCGGAATGGTCTACTGGGGAGCGACCGCGGGGCTCGGGTGAGGCAGCGGCGTTGGAGTTTTCGAACATGGCGCGCAGATTGCGCACGCCGTTGGACATGCTGAGAGACGACGAAGCAATCGTCAATTTGCAATCGGCTGTGTGGTGTCGAGGAGCGCAGTCGCCGTAATGTAAGTTAAGTAATATGGGATACGTGTGAGAAGTCGGTGGTCCGCGCCTGAAACCCGGGCAATTTGTTTATGTACAAGCAGTGACGACTTGGTGGCAGGGATGCGTGGAGCGTCCCACAAGAACGCAACGCTTACAACAGACAGCAGAGGGTTTCAATTGATGATTCAAGTAACAGGATTTTGTTTTGGACAGACGAGCAGTGCGGTGATGGTAGATGAACCCCTGGGGAAGCTGGTACAGCAAGGAGTCCAAGGTGCTGTCCGGAGTAACCATAACGACTGCACCAGCTCCTAAACGGGCCTAGCGCCTGTGACGTCTGGCCTCGCTCTGGCCCTCGCCACGGGCTTCATAGCACAAAACGCCCGATGCACATACACACTCACCCTCACTGTCATCTAACCATTAGACCCCTCGGCACGCCCAATTCACCCTGAAATTACCTCACCACACTCCCTTTTGCAGACTCCCCTGCACAGCTTCGTTGGCCATGCACATGCGACTCGACTGGCGCCCTTCCTCAAACCACGCACCAGTCTCGTGCAAACACGGTAGCATCTTTCTGGAGCACTCGACGCATGACGTGTATTAATAGCTCTCCTCGTCGTGTTCCAGCCTTACAGGGACACAAGGGACGACCATTGTACTAGTATGCACATACGTAGTAAACTCCCACGCGACAGTCAGGGATAAAGATGCTCGAGTCAGGCCAATCACGTCGCTTCTGCGCATGAATCCCTCGCAATCTCCTCGGGCTCGGCCAATCAAGAGCATCCATCGCCGGTATGTTCACTGCCTCACGTGAGCCCCCTGATCGCTTGGATAGCTCTTTGTCCTATGGATATTGCGTGTGACATGTGTCGAGTCTTTCACAATTGCCAAAAGCTTTGTGGAAATGTTTCTTTCCTTCGGCAGGACAGAAATAGTATCCGGCTTGGCTCGCTTCTGGATAATTCAAACGGGGGTTCCCCTTTCAATATGCTGGTGGTGACATTATCCCGTTCTGCATGTGACAGGCAGCCGGAACCTTTTGGACTAGAATTGCCCAACACGAGATGTGTTCAGAACTTTGTGAATTATCGGACCGGAATAGCACTCATTCAATATCGGTAACTTGATTAACTATTAACTAATAAAGTCATTCGTTATAGGAAAGGCCTCACTCATGTCGTTAGAGCAAAGAGAACCCCTCAGACAGGGCTCGTCTGATCTCCCTGGCAACGTCCCGTAGCCGTACCGCACCTCAGATGCAAGTCATCCGAAGACCCACCAATCCAAACCCCATAGTCACCACTCACAGCAGGGACAACCCAATTTTGCTCAACAACATCCCACACGCTAAGGTCCTTCCTTGTCAGTCGCATCTTCAACGTCTGGCTAGCTCCAGCCGCAAGGGTAGACGTCTTTGCAAAGTCTCGGAGCTGGATGATGGGTGTGTCGACCGTGCTCTCGCTGGGGAACTGCAAGTAGAGTTGTGCAACAGCCTTGCCGCTACGGCTGCCGGTGTTGGTTACCTTTACAGCAACATCGTATGCCACATCGAAAAGCGCGGGGTTACCACCTTGTGCGCCACCTGCTGCAGGTCCGGGCTTCTGCTCATTGGAGTATCCCGCAGGATAGGGGTATGTCGAAGGAGAAGCTCCTACCTGCGCAGCAGCATCGGCGTCGTTCTTGTCAAGCCACGAATACAAGTAGCGCCAAATGCGGTTAAAGTTCGCAGGCCAGTATGCCTCAGAAGCAGGCGGGATCGCGGTCGAGTATGACGGTGTTGTGCCCTTTGCTGGTCGTGCTGGTGGGGTTCTGGTGAGTGGCGTCACAGGGGTGATTGTGGCGTCGGAAAAGGAGAAGGTCGTGTAGCTGAGTCCGTAGCCAAAGGCATAGCGGGGTGTGATGTTGGCCTTGTGGAAGTGACGGTAGTCAATGTACAGACCCTCTGTAAACGTGTCTTGAGGCTGACCCAGTTGGTATCCAACAAGCTTTACAGAGTTGCCAAAGTCGTCCTCGGCATTGGGCAGGGTGTAAGGCAAATGACCAGAGGGAGAGACATCGCCGTACAGCACCTGCATCAGAGAGTTTCCTGCTTCTTGGCCGGGCAAATGAGCGAATACGATTGCCTTGACTGAAGGAAGGTCATGCCATTCGTTCATAAGGATGACGCCGACAGTGTGCACAACAACGACGACATTCGAGTACTGAGCAGCAACATCCTTGATCAGTTTGTCGCCATTGTGCCATAGGTTCAGGTTGGCAGAAGTTCGGTCTCCTGGGTTGCCCTCAACCGTGATATAGTTTTCTCCCGAGTCGGCAGTCACAAAGACAACAGCAGTGTCGTTTGGAGACGGGTTCGAGTTGCCCGGGAAGTTGTCGGTGTTGAAGAACTGGTAGTTTGCACCGCGAGCCTTGAAGCCATCAATGGGCGAGTCCATGTATGGGTAGCGGGCGCTGCCGCTTCCCCAGCCCATTCCCAAGGTACCCTTGTTGCAACCCTGATCAGCGCACGAGTTGATACCATCTGGGTTCTTCTCGGCATCTGTTCCAAAGATCTTAAGTGGGGCACTCGCGGCCAGAGGAAGAATGTTGTCCTGGTTCTTCAACAAGGTAATGGCATCACGAGCTACCTCACGCGCAACCTCGGCGTGATTGCCCTGGACATCAACAAATTCGTTTACCACACCCGAAGGCGAGATGAGTGCACCAGGGTAGAGCGGACCCTCGGCATTCTGGGTGTTGGTGTCAAAGTTGGGCCTTGGATAATTTTGGTCCTGGCCCATCTGGAAGTACGTGGCCAAGATGCGTGTCACGGCATCGTTGACACGGTCCACCGGAACCGAGCCGTTCAGTACCGAGCGGGTCTGTTCGTACATCCAGTAAGAGTTTCCGAGAACAAGAGGAATGTCATTGCGATCGCCAGGCATGGACATGTCCAGACCAGCGAGGGTTGAGCTGACGCCCGAGATTTGAGATAGCCAGTCAGACATGACGAAACCTTGGAAGCCGAGCTCATCCTTCAGGAGACCGTTGATCATGTAGCTGTTTTGCGCGCATGCGCTTCCGTTGACAGCATTGTAGGCGATCATTACTGAGCCAACGCCGGAACGTACACCTGCATTGATGTTAGCTGTGATGTGCTTTGGCTTGCAACTTTCCATCCATTCCAGTAGTGTGAAGAGACACACGTATACTGGCGATTAAAGGAACTGGTTCAACCTACCTTCTGCAAAGGGCCAGAGGTAAAGCTCGTGGAGAGTGCGATCATCAACATTTGAGGAAATGCCCGGCTTAACAATATTCCACATGCGATACATTTCCTGCTCGTTCGCAATCAAATGCTTGATTGTAGCAATGACGCCAGTGCTCTGAATACCTTCTACAGACAGAGCACCTCCAAAGGCCTGAAGAACCGGGTCGGAGCCAAAACCCTCCCAATCTGTAACAATTGTAAGTAATCTGCCTCTCAAATATGTATTGTTCCGGATACATACTTCTGCCACCTCGCGGCTTGCGTCCAAGAGGTCCTACACTTGGTCCCAAATGGATGTTGACTCCCTTTCCGCGGAATTCCTCTCCAATAGCGACCGCACGTCGGTAAATGAGATCCTTGTCCCAGGTCGCTCCAACGGTGATGCCTGCCGGGAAAGCAGTGTTGTGGTCGGTATTTCTCACACCCAACGGACCATCTTGCAAGCAAAGCTGTGGAATGCCTACTCTCAAGGCACTACCAGTGTTACCCACGCAGCGGCCCATGAAGATTCCCGTTCCAGCTGTGAGATTGGTTTTCTCAGCAAGCGTCATGTTGGAAACAAGAAGAGAAGCCTTTCGGTAGCTCTCTGCCCAGTCCGACACCCATCCTCCATGGGGAGCTTTTGGCGGAATGTTAGCATGTACTACCAAACGACTTGCAGATTTGAAAGCGTGTTCGCACACATACCAGGATAGTATGGCGGCGCAACATAGCCAGCAGGCACAGGATCACGCTGCTGAATAGCAGCGCCAGCCGCGAGTCCGGAGAGAGACAAGAAGAGAAGGGAGGCCATGATTCCAAGACCGACGTCTGGCAATAAAAATAAGGTATCCCCTCAACCCAAACTGTTCACTGGAATCCCTCCAAACATTTCTAAACGGAGGGCGCGAAAGCCACCCATATACATAGTCCCTCCCCTCTCCCTCTCCCTCTCCCCTTACCCATGACGCAAACCCCGCAAGAGCCTGCCATTGCCTGCCTGTGTGACCACCGCGCCCCCCTCCCATTCCCCAAAACAGAAAGCACAATCGCGCTAGCAAGTAAAGTAATTAGCACATTGGGAAATGGTGATGAGCAAACTACCATCCCAGCTGACGTCCGGACAGAACGTTTGTAGACATATGCCCGAAGGCAGGATTATTATCTGCGTTTTGCGCGACTGGGGGGTTGACGGCCCCGAGATTGGGGCGCGCTGGCTTGCTGCAGCGGGTTGCGCCCGTCCGGATAATGATCGGCTTGTTTTTTTTAAGCAAACGGGACGCAGGTACAGGGGTTACGAAAACGGCGTTGCGATCTCTAGGTAGAAGAGCGAGAAAGCAAAAAAAGCAAAACTAATAGGTGGTGGAGTTGGATGTTGCAGCGAATGAAATATCACGAGTTAGATATTTGTCGTTGGAGCTACGTAGATAGAGTTCGTAGGCGTGTATGTGTATAGTACGCGGATTGCTTAGTTTCGTAGCTGAACAAGGGACAACAAAAAAAAGGTCTCCTGAGCTGAAAAGGTAGTACGTAGTAACAAAACTCGCGGGCTCGGATCAAACGGGATCATCGCGTATTGACCGAGTCGTTTTGCGATGATTGATCGCACGACATAAGCAATCGCCAGGTCCCTTGCTTTTTTGGGGTGAGGGGCCCGACCGCCATATCCCAAACTCATGCAACTCGACAAACATCGAACGTTGTTTGGTGGATCGATAACTTATTCCACCGCCCGCCGCGGCGCCACGGCGGCCTCCTCCCCATACAGATACATAACCATATAACCTGCCCAGCCTCCTCCCGATATATGTAACTACTCTTTTTCCAGCTGCGGTGCTTCCCACACCCCCGTCACTTTGCATGTGCATCTACCTACTAAGCAAGTATACGCACACTACATGCGCCGAGCCCGGACCGGGGGAGACCCCAGCAAAATTCCGTTTTGCCCGACCTATCGATCGGCAAAAAGGGCCAATTTTGCGGGGGTTCCAAAGCACCATATACTAACAATGCTAACACACGGGATGGTGCCCCGCGAGTAAGAAAACCGCCGTTAACGTGACATGTGTGTCAAAGTAGGGTACTAGGGATGCGTTGGTGATCGATAAAGTGATGGACAGGTACCAAAACTCGGTTCCGTCTTTTGACAACACCGACGAGATAAGACTAGTTTCAAGCCCTTTTCCCATGTGAAGAGCGTTTTCTTACTTATTACCCGTTTTCTGTCAGAGCGGGTGCATCCCCCCCCAGCCACGCCGGTTTTGTATGCTTGGTCCGGTACTTATGTAGTGTGTACTGTGTAGTGTGCTGTCGGTCGAGTGTAGCGATGCGCATGACTTTGTTTTCGCGTTTTTTCAATGAGTCGTATATTATGCGTGGGGAAGGGGTACGTGGTTGTTTTGGGACTGTGAGTATCGAAAGAGGGCTTAGCGGTGGGTGCGCTAACCTGGTTGCTGGCGCCGAGTTGGGTGTGTATAGTAGGTGGGCGTGGGCTATTTGGTGTGTGGGTGGTTACACGGCAGTGGGCGTGCAGTACCTTGCTGCGGAAGCAGGAACCGAGGATGTTTGGGGGGGTTGTGGCTGTCACGAGATAGGATGGGGGGATTTTACTTGTCTACACACCGTGACGTCTGGTCATGCTACAGACATGCAATTTGGGTTTCTTCGGATGTTGCGAGGGTAGGCTTGTATCTCCTTGGCGTATTTTCTACATGCGCAATGGCTTTTCACTTCATTCACATGCCAATTGTATCGAATGCATCCATTGGCAAGTAGCTTGGTCTGGCAGAGCCACGGAAAGATAGATAGCTACGGATAATCGGTAGCCCTAACGGTGGGCATGACAAGCAAGCCAAGTCCAGATATCAATACCCCCGTCTGAGTTTGGCATCCCTGTACATATCTCAATAATATGGAGCTGAATTGGCAGGTGCGACGGACTTCAACCATGTTCGCATCTGCTGCCACGTGAGCATCGAGTATCACGTCGATCTTCGCCTCTCGCGGTACGGCATACACAATGACAGCCAATGGCGCAAGTACTACAACTGACTAGAGAAGCCAAGAAAATATCATTGAATGCCTTCACACATGTCAAAACACATAAGGGTCCTATTTGAGAATCGTGATCTGTTTGGATGGAACCGGATTACACTACAGTGAGCCCGCTCATGCCATCCGTCCATGCCATGCTGGTGCTTTCACCTCATAAATATTCTGCAGAATAGAGACTGCAGCCATACCGATATATGCCATTCCACCACGTACGCCATGAAATGAATCCTATCATCTAGAAACGCCTAGGATTAAAAGCAAGAAACCATCGCAATGAGGGCTAACGCTGTAGCTCTCCTTTTTGGTACATGTGAACTCCCCCATGCATGCCCCCCCTTGTAAGGATATGAAAGACCCCGAGATGATGAGCGGTCTGAGACGCGCGAAGATGCCGACCTCCTATTCGAGATTTCGACTGCCGAAGAAGCGCGAAAAGTACAAAGACAAAATGAGCGACATTGGTAAGGTTTGGTAGTGCTTTGAAGTAAGCACTAAAGGACTGGTGGATGTGCTTCTAATGTACAAGCTGTATGGCCAATTTGATGTGTGTAGGCCCGGTCAAATTTGTGTGATGTCATCAAATATGGGAAGGGTGACATCTTCATCGGCTCCAAGACGAAATGCATCGTAATCGATCAAGTTTGGCATGTTTGTAGTAAAGTCGTCGATGTTCATGAAAGAAACGTCGCCAGGAAGACTGCAATCGTTGAACAAGTGTGCATTGTCAAGATGACCCGCATCGTCTTGGATAGTGGGAATCTGGTCGGACAGCAGGGTGGTGAGTCCATCATAGAATTGATTAGGGGATTGATTGAGAACGGGAGCAGTAGTAGAGTAGCAGTCAGGCACATGATTGTCCACAGGAGCAGGGTCGAGCTGGTGGGCGATGAGGATGTCTTGGTCAAGACTCGCTCTATAGCTCGCATTCCTGACTGCCTGCCGCTTGGCTCTGCGTTTGTTACGTACAAGAAAGCGAGCATGAGCTGCCTTGGAAGTAGCTTGTGTGGCTGAGATGGCAGAGGTGTTCTTCTCAAGGGTCGAGCTGACGGAGTGTCCAAGGAATGTCGAGGAAGGCTTATTGTCGTCGAGAATGAAGCCATGAGCATATCCCAATGACTGGACGTATGTAATGATGTCCTCGACAGAAAGTGTCATATCCGTATTTCCTGTGCCGATAGATGCGAATTCGGAATCAGCGCTTCGGGATATGGTTGGATCTCCCTCTTCATTAACATTCAGGATCCATCCATGAATTTCGAGATATGAAGCAGGATCAGGTAATTTGAGGTGAGGGCAGATAATGCGGAAAAACTGGTTAAGTGGGGCTTGATCTTTGCCGATTTGGTCACGGATAGTTGACCAGGCCTTCGCCATCAAAGACCAAAGTGATTTGTTTGGATCCGCCTCCCATAGGAGTCCAATCAAGTTGGAAAGCTTTTTCATAGGCCATGGCTTAAACATTGGAATCGTGATGTAGTAGCCTGAAAACTTGAATGAGCTTATAGCATGTAAAGCAGTGTAAATGAGACTTACAGCGGAATCCAACGAACGCATTGAGAGCCTTTCTCGCTTTCTCTGGAGTGGCAGGCTGACCACTCACAGCTGGGGATGCCACCAGCAGCTTAGCCGTAAAGGCAGCCTGGGCAGCTGGTTCTTTGATGCAACGCATCAATTGTACCATTTGAGCACCAGTACGTGTGGCGATAAACTTCGCAATCTCAGCACCAGTTGGGTCCCTTGCGAGGTCCATAGCGTATGTTGACTTGTAGTTTCTTTGTTGAAGGAATGCCGTGGCGAAAAGTCAATCAAAAGCCTCTGTCAAGACTCAGAGCAAGAAATAGCTTCAAATTTCTGAATAAAGTGTGGTTTGGTAATCTCAGAAAACAAAAAGTGAGGTTTGAAACAAAACAAGTCACTCAGGTGCGTCACCACCGCCAAGCTTCAGCAGGCAGTCACTAAGAAAAAAAAGGTGTGGCTAAGCCTGGTGATAGCAAACAGTCAGCGCAAAGCTCATCACTCACCGTCAAAACTCGCTTTTGCTTACCTCACTAATACTCAAGGTCGAGGTTTCGTGTATCGTAAGGAGGGGGTTACGTCATTCATCTGCGGTTTGCCGTCTGAGGCAGCAGTCGGCTGTAAGGGGGCGCAGGCGAAACACGCGGGGATGAATGTTAGATAGACGACGGTGAGAGCGAGTAGGCAGGTAGACTGTGGTGCCTGATGCGTGAAGTGCCATTGATGCTGGAGTCACGGGGTGACTAGGTCAGCATAAGGTAAAGCTCGGTAGTTGCTAGGAATGAACAAGCAAGACGTCAACTCACCTTTACTTGCACAAATGGCGGTTTTGAGAGATTGCCTAGTAGTCCTAAATGTGCATTGCTGTGTTTGTCGGGAAGAAAAAGAGCAAGTGACAAGGGGCTGCAAGACCGAAAGTCGTTTGGCTTTTTGACCGCGACTTGATATATGAGACAAAGGAAATAGCCTGACGCCACACGCGGATGAGAACTAAGACAAATGGATGTGATTTGGCGCTACGCGTGCCACAAACCACCGTGGTTCAGGAAGGTACCCCCTTGCATAAGAGACATCTGTAGCGAGACTACAGGGCATTTCGCCACCCTATTTGTCAAACGCACATGGGCTCCGAGGAAACATGGCATTGGTCGTCGAACTTCGATCTGTCTGATTCTGTGAATGTAAGAGGAATCAGACTCTGTCGATCTACTGTACTTTTGGATGTGCATGGTGAAGGAACTACGTTTTCCAGGGACTTTGCATATGCATGTCTTACAAGGGTATTTGGTGCGAGTGTCCAGCTGCTTTCATACAAATGATAACATAGCTTTTGAATACACAACATATAAAACCGCTCACCTGGTGTGAAATAAGGGACTCAATCTGCCGTTCCATTGGGTAGAGTACCTTGGGTGCCTTCTGACAATCTCCAATCTCGCACTTGGCCTTTCCAGTCTGCAATTCGTCCGTCGCGGATCTTTACAATGACAACCCTGACTTCTTCTCCGTCCAGATAGCATTGGGCCCCTGCATTACCCTCTCTTGGCGCATCTCCACTTGCAGCTCCGTTGCCTAGCCCGCCGCTACCCCACAAGCCCTGCCCGCCTGGTGAAGTCGAATAGATATCCTCGGTGCCATCGCTAAAGGTGTTGTTTGCCACATGTTGAGCCTTGTACCATGTCTCTTCCTCCGACCCAGAGGGAACCATCTGAGCAACGCCATTGATAGTAGTGCTGATTCGACTCAATGAGGCTGTGTTCATGCCGAGAAGAAGCTCGGCCAGTGATCCAGACCGGGGTGCTGGGCGGGTTGGCGAAGGGGAGCGACCTGGCTGACTTAGAGTGGGTGGCCGATGGGATATCCAATCGTGCACCAATAGAGACACAAGCGAGTTTGATTCCAGGTTCTGAGTCTTGCGGGATGATGCAGGTGTTGTCATGATGATGATTGGACTTGAAGAGTAAGGCGTGTTAGGTAGATATGTGTAGTTCATAAGGGAAACATGAGGAATGTTTTCCGAGCATGTTGCAAGATGAAGCTGTAGCATCTGTCAGAATCTTGCACAAGACCGGAGAGCAGCGATGTCCATTGGAACACGTGACATGAAGATGGGAATAACCAAAGATAGGACCGTAATGACAAGAGATTGCCGAGGAGGATCGATAAGGGAAATGCAAGACAAGACTGCTGACAGGAAGGATAACTCACAAAGCGGGCATTCTGGAGGCATGTTACGACCTCTTCGGGTAAGCTGTTGGACATGCTGGACATTGATACGAGGTGCAATATTGCCCAAGACGAGAGAGAAAGGGGCACGGTCCCGCAAGATAGTCAGAGAATGGCTGCGCGACGCGGGTGATGCTTGGGTCACGGGCTGTGTTTGGTGGGTGGGATGCGACAGGAACCGGGCGGCGGAACGATGACGTTGGAACAGTCCGTGCCATGTCTCCGCCTGATAGGTTGCGCGTCCCCCAAGATGGCCGCTGGCATATTATATGTAACCACCATGGTATCTGAACCCGCAATGAACGCCCCACCTACACTTGCGCCCGTGGACATGACGGAACCCTTCAACCCGGACTTCAACAGCGCATCCGACCCCGCAAAGGACGGCGCCCTCGGATCCCCAATACAAGAGGCTGCTCCCACAACGTCGGAACAGCGGAGTACTACCCAGGATGCGCATACCCAGCAGCGGGTCCATGAGATCCTACATTCAGACGTGGGCGTCGCGACCCTGCTAAATCGCCTCAAAGCCAGCATTTCAAGTGCTAGGGTCAGTGGGCGCCAACTTTGACTATGCAGCCCAACCCGCTCACATACGTGGTAGGACTTTGCGGGCTTTCTGAAGCGCCGGGGCGCCCTCGAGGAGGAACATGCGAGCACCTTGAAGAAACTCAGCCGGGGGACACTCGACGGCGTGCGTAAACCCGATTCACGACATGAGAGCTATCAGACTCAATTCGAGCAAGTCCTCCACGCCAACGAGCGCATCGCCGACAATGGCACCCAGTTTGGGCTCGCCCTGCATGCCATGCACGAGAACCTCCTGCAGCTAGCCAACAAGATGGATGGAAACCGCAAGACGTGGAAGCAGCAGGGACTGTCTGCTGAGAACAAGGTGCAGGAGGCCGAACGGCTGGCTGAGAAGGCTAAGGCCAAATACGACCAGCTGGCCGAAGATCTCGACCGCGTCAAGACGGGCGACACAGGGGCGGGCAGGAAGTTTGGTCTGAAAGGACCCAAGTCAGCAGCCCAGCATGAAGAGGATCTTCAACGTAAGACCCAGGCAGCGGACCAGGACTACGCCAGCAAGGTGCAGACGGCTCAGGCCCTACGCAAGGAGCTTATAGCCACTACGCGGCCTCAGGCTGTCTCTGCACTACTAGACCTGATCAAGGAAACAGATGCTGCCCTTACCATGGAAATGCAGAAGTTTGGTAAGTATCTCGTCTCTGAAATTGAGACCCAACTGACACCGTGCCAGCCTCATTCAACGAGAAACTCGTGGTTAACAACGGCCAAGTTGTAACACCCCAGCCGCTCAAGGGCAGCACCGCTCACCCCCCTCCCAGCATCAATCAGCTCATTTACCAGATCAACAATGAGCGAGACTTTGAGGAGTTTGTCTTGAGCCAAGGATCCAAAGCGCCTCTTTCCAGAGCGGAGCTTCAATATGTCAAGCATCCGACCCAGAACCAGGGACGATCTCATCCAACCCCGCCAGCTGGAAATGGCCGTCCTTCAATGCAGCTGCAGAGCCAACCCCCGCCGACCTTCTCGACGCCGCAGCCAGACCCCCACCCTACTTCGCCCTTGCAGCAGAGCTCTTCGCATGTCGAGTCTTCACAGCCGCCTTCATTCGGGACGCACTCGCAGCAGCAGCCACCTCCTTCGTTGCAGCTGCAGCACCACCAACCACAACCGCCTCAGCCAGCACCATACCCAACCAACGCTCCCTATTCACCTACATCCCAGGCTCCTTACCCACAACCGGACTATCCGCGTGGCCCGGTTGGTCAGGCCACAGCACAGCAGACTAGTGGTGTGCTATACCACTCTGGTCAACCTCCTATCAACCCCATCTTTGGTATCACTCTAGAAGAACTGTTCCGGCGAGACGGCTCTCCTGTGCCGATAATAGTCTACCAATGCATTCAGGCCGTCGATCTCTACGGCTTGGAGGTCGAGGGTATCTACCGCATTCCGGGAACCTCGTCACATATCCAGCAGATGAAGGCTTTGTTCGACAGTGGTACGTAGTATAAATGATACACATCAGCGGTTCAACTAACGCAGGGCAGATGCCTCTCAGGTCGATTTCCGCAATCCCGAGTCCTTCCAGCACGATGTCAACAGTGTTGCAGGATTGTTGAAACAGTTCTTCCGCGAGTTGCCTGATCCGCTCCTCACGCGCGAATTCTATGGCAAGTACATTGAGGCTGCGCGTATTGACGATGATACAATGCGCCGAGACTCGATGCATGCTCTGATCAACGCCCTGCCTGATCCGAACTACGCAACGCTGCGTGCTCTTGCCCTGCATCTGCATCGGGTCCAACAATCTTCAGAGATCAACCGCATGAGCACTGCCAACTTGGCCATTTGTTGGGCGTAAGTAAAGACGTACTGAGTACTTGCAGCGCCAGCTAATCATGTACAGACCCTCAATCATGGGCCCCCATAAAGGCAACAACATGGCCGATGCTGGACTTCAAGCCCGCGTGATTATCACCATCCTAGACAATGTGCTTCAGATATTCGACGAGGACTAGACGAGTCGGAAATGTTGGATATGTCACAAATCTCTTCGAGGAGAAATGTTCAATTTGTGCAGGTGACACTGCTTGTGCAGAGTGGTACTCGGCGGCGATCTGCCATCTTTTGCCTTGCAGATGGCTTTATTCCGTAAGCATGGGGCAGTATGGCTGTGCTGTATCAGGGGCATATGACGCGTCGTGTCGAGTTGTATTTGGGCGATAAGGAATATGGGGTATTGGTGGGCAGTGGTAGATATCCATAGTGTGACAGGAGAGGACAGTGCCACTGGGCTGGAAGAAGGCTCGTGCTTGGAGATGGGCCTGACATGGTTTGAATATGAACAGCCACAATGGCCAATATCAATATATGCGAGTCAATTGACCGAGCGATGAAAAGTGCGCTGCTGCCGAACGAGGATTACATAGATGGCTGAAGGAATCAAGTGGAGACGTATGTCGTCGATACATGCGTAGTGGGGCAGACTTACCCCAGTGCCCCGGGCACGCTAGCTGGGTTGACGGGGGGGAGCTGGGGGGTAATATGTAGGTGAGGGGAAGCTCTAAGTCGCCCGGGGTCCCAAGTACGCCCACGCTGCTTCACCCACCCACACACTTGCTGACATCAACGATTTCTCCGTTGGTTCCCCTCTTGGCCTCCTTCTCTACCTTCAACACCATGCTTTCACGTCGTGCTTGTGCCAGCGTGCGTGGCAGGCTAATCCCACAACCAATTGCCACTGTCCGCACGCGAGCTTTTGGTGCTACAACTGCGGCGCAGAGCCCTGCGCGAGCTCCCGCACTTGCCGACATCACGCCAGACAGTGCGGCGAGTTTTAACGAGAAGCAAAAGAAGTTCCGCGATGGCCTAGTAGCAGCCCAGAAGCGAAAGGAGCAGGAGGAGAGTACGTCATAATAACCCCAGCAGCAAACCGACCTTCAAGAACGCTGACATGAGCCATTGCAGAAGAGGCTCGCGCTCGTGAGCATGAGAATGCCAAAAAGAAGGGCGGTGCATTATCGTCCCTCATCTACGGCACACCCGAAGGTCGCGAGCTTGACAAGGACATTGAGCGCAGTTTCTCGCAGGTCCTAGCCCGCGGCAAGTACGTTCATTCGATCGTCTTCCACGAAGTCAAGCAGGAAAACGTTGAAGAGTACACCGAGTTGGTTGGCGGCTGGTATCCCAAGATGGCCTCGATCCCCGAGAACAAGGTCCATCTGGTAGGTAGCTGGAGAACTGAAGTTGGCGACTGCAACACCTTTGGTAAGCTCTCGAGTCTCCGCCATAGCTTGTCTCGTTCCTCTGCTGATCACACTACACAGTGCACATCTGGGAATACCAGCGCTACGAAGGATACCACGAGTCGCTACACAATATCCAGTCGCATCCCGAATTCCCCGCCTTCGATGCCAAGCTCAAGAAGTTGATCTCCGGCAAGCGCAATTCCCTTATGCAAGAGTTCTCTTTCTGGCCAACTACACCACCACGCCAGCTTGGTGGCATCTTCGAACTACGCTCGTATACACTACACCCAGGCAACCTGCTAGAGTGGGAGACACACTGGCGACGTGGGTTGAAGGCCCGACGAGAGGTCATGGAAGGTGTAGGTGCTTGGTTCGTTCAAATCGGCGACCTCAACACAGTGCATCATCTATGGCAGTTTGCCAACCTCGAGGAACGCAAGATCCGTCGTGAACAGAGCTGGAGCGTGGAAGGGTGGGGCGAGACGGTGCACAAGACGGTACCACTCATTCAAACCATGAAGAGCAGCATCCTCATTCCCTGCTCCTGGAGTCCTGTGGCTTGAGCTGCACCCAATGGAAGCAGAACATGACTCGAATTTAGCATTCTACGGGACGAGAATGCAATACTTGTGCACAAGCCAGACCCCTGCTCCCCCAGACCGAACACCACTCATCACTGGGCTTCAGAAGTATAGAAGCCTGCTTGGTACATGAACTTATCAAAGCATCACTCAATCGCAGGATTGAGGGGCGGTGTTAGCTCGGTTTAACTTTGCAATATTATGGTTTGATACAATGTATTTATTGAAAGCATACTTTAGTCACCATGCTGGCCATTTTGAATCCAGAACAAGGTTTGCGAGAGTAACGTCTGTCAGTCGCCCAGTGTTTGCCCACGTGTTCGCGCGAGTGCAAGCGTGGCAGGTAAAACAAAGCAGGCCAGAGCGGCGGGGTACGTCATACGATATAACCCCACGCTCGGGCCTCTTCTCCCACGCACACACCGACGCAAAGTTTACTCTCCTCGCTGCGACAACACGACAACAATTGCTAATACCGTCTTGGTTCAGGAGGACTCGCTCTGCAATGGTGTACATTCGACAGGACAAGCTGCCCAAGCTCAAAGAGTACAAGTACTCTGGTGTGGATCACAGTCTTCTCTCGCAATATGTGCTGAAGCCCTTCTACACCCATGTCGTCATCAAATGTTTTCCCATGTGGATGGCGTAAGTGCTGTCACATATCGACCATTTGCACTGCTAACCGTGTCCAGGCCGAATCTTGTAAGTATGATGTTTTCGGGACCCTGATCCGCTCTACAAGCAGCCAGTTGAACCCCACCTTGACCGCAAATATTTGGATGAGCACTAACACGGCTGCACAGATCACGTTGACTGGATTCAGCTTCGTTGTTATCAACTTCCTTACTATGCTATGGTATACACCGACGCTTGATCAAGACTGTCCACCATGGGTGTACCTCAGCTGGGCTATTGGCCTTTTCCTGTATCAGACATTTGATGCTGTCGATGGAAGCCAAGCCCGCAGAACTCGCCAGAGTGGTCCCCTTGGTGAATTGTTTGATCATGGAGTTGATGCGATAAACACGACATTGGAGGTGCTGCTATTCTCTGCAGTCATGAATCTCGGCCAAGGATGGAAGACAGTCCTTACACTTTTTGCCTGTCAGTGACATGTGACCTGGCGGATAGAAGTTCACCTACTGACCAGCGCAGCATCATTGACATTCTATGTCCAGACTTGGGACGAATACCACACGCATACATTGACGCTTGGTATTATTTCAGGGCCAGTCGAAGGTATTGTCATACTGTGCATTGTGTACGCCTTGACAGCCTTTCTTGGCGGTGGTAGCTTCTGGCAACGCCCCATGCTTGCGACTTTGGGCATCAAACAATTCGACTTTATCCCGGATGTACTGTACAATATGGCATGGAATGAATGGTACATGGTTCAAGGAGGGTTTGTGCTGGTTTTCAACACCGTTCTAAGGCAAGTGTAGCTCTTCAGATGTTAAGAACCAGACTGACAGGATTAAAGCGCCTTGAACGTCATGAAAGCGCGCCGCGCACGTGGTCAAAAGACACGCGTTGCACTACTTGGACTACTTACATTTGCGGGCGCCTGGGTCCTGATCCCTGCCTACTTGTACCTTCAACCCGTCATTCTGCACCACCATCTGGTACCATTCGTTTTCTACGCTGGTCTGATCAACGCCTACTCGGTTGGAAGAATGATCATCTCCCATCTCACAAAGTCACGTTTCCCAAGGGGCAACGTACTCATCTACCCTCTAATCTTCGGAGTCATTGACTCTCTTGGACCCTGGCTGCAAGAAAACTTTGGTGTGGGCTGGCCGAGCGCTTTGGGTAACGACGTTTATCAAGTAGCATTCGTCTTCATGTGTCTGGGACTCGCTATCGGAGTGCATGGAAGCTTCATTGTGGACGTCATCTGGACTATATGTGATTACCTCGACATCTGGTGTCTTACTATCAAGTACCCATATCAGCCAGTGGCTGAGAATGAAGAAAGGAAGAGTCAGTGATGAGGTGGCTGGGGTTTGGATATATAGAAACGCGTAGATACAAGTAAAAATCACTCTCTGTTACTATCGGACGAATGCTACACTAGCCATACATCTTCCATTATCACCCGAGATGAAATATTGGACTAACCATCTCAAGTCAATCTTAATTAGACCTGGAACCTGCGGTACCGGGGGATGGGACCAGCAGGCCTGTCCTTGCACTCTTCCTGTCTCTTCTGGTTCTTCTTGTAGTACTCTTCAAGGGAAGCCGTTACCTTGTCCAGTTCGCTGTAGGGTTGCTCAAGAGCCAGTTCATCGACTCTAGCCTTGATAGATGCTTCCGAAAAGAGGCCCGATCGTCCATTGAGATCAGCAACGTTGAACGGCCTAGCAGACCAGCGTGCATCCTCAGGATCATGGAAGTCAGTTGTCTCGTTGTACCCAAAGTTCTGCAGCTTGGTAACATCGAATGCAGCCATCATGTCCTGGTCTTCGTGGATGAGGTTGTGGCAGTGGAACATGTAGACGCCGTCCCAAGGAGCATAATGCGCCTCCACAAGCACCGTCTCGTGACGACCGAGCCAGACCACATCCTTGAGTCCCGCCTCCTCATACGGCATGACACTGCGCGTGCTCTCAGAACCGTACCGGGCAACAACCCTGAAGTCAACCAAGTGCACGTGGATGGGATGCGACCATCCACCCGACGAGTTCTCCAACTCCCAAAGCTCAACCGTGCCGCGAGGAACCTTTGCCAGGATACGATTCTGCACATCAGCGAACCCGATGCCATTGATACGCCACTCGCTGTTGGTACGGTGGAAGCGGAAGTGGTGATCGATGGTCGTCTTGTCAGCCGGGAACTGGATTGTGGACAGCTGCGCGGGCACCACCGAGTTATCAACCACGGCAGTGCTGCTAACACGGAACCGCATCACCTTATCCGTGTTGGCATAGTCATCATCAGTACCGACACCGTTTGCCTTGGCAAAGTTCTTCAGGTCAATCGCTTGGCCCGCAAAAGGCGCAAAGTCAAATACAATCTCGTAGCGCTCCGCCGCCGCAACGTACATATCGGATGTCTGAACGGGGTGCGTAAGCAATCCCGCGTCCGACGCGATGACTTGAAACGGAAGCCGCGTAGCAGTCGCATCAGCTTTTACAAAGTACAGTGCGAAATTGCGTGACACGGCTGCGTTGAGGAAGCGGAGACGGTACTTGCGCGGCTCGACGGACAGGAAGGGCCAGGGCTGGCCGTTGACGTGGATGATGTCGCCCCAGAGGCTGTTGTCCTCCCCGAGGCTCGACTGTAGGGTGCCATCGGCGTTGTAGTATTTTGAGCTCAGCACGAGGGGGATGTCGTATGTGCCGTAGCCTGAGGGTAGGCCGAGAGCGTCTTCGGCCGGGTCCGTGATTAGGTATGCGCCGGCTTGTCCGAAGTAGGCGTTTTCTGCCGTCTGGTGGGGTTAGTATTTTTGTTGAGGGGATAAAAGGGGGGGGACTTACGAAGTGCATGGCGTGGTCGTGGTACCAAAGGAATCTTGCGGCTTGGTTGTTGGGGTAGTAGTAATCTAGAGGAGAGTTTGTTAGTATGAGAGGGAATTGTCAAGGGGAATGACGGTCCAGTGTTGTACGTACCTTTGTATTGGCCTTGCTGAATCAGATCTTCAGCCCATCCGTCAAATGGAGCACGGGAAGGCGAGCCATGAAGATGGATGGAGCTCTCGCGGTCACCTTGATTGACGAAGCGCACCACGGACTCTGTTCCCCTGGGCACGATGATGGTGGGACCAGGCGAGATGCCATCGTAGCCCACGAGACGAGCAGGACGCAGACTGGGGTAGACCTGCTGAGTGAAGGGCTTGATGACAATCTCGTAGTACCAAATCTCCTTGCCAGTAACAGGGTTTGTGAATTTACTATATCGAATCAGTATTTTGCCAGAGCACTGAGGGTGTGGTGGCGGGGTGGGAGAACTTACTACTTTGGCTGCTTGGCTGGGGGGATGGGCAGTGCCTTGCCAAAGATGAGAGGATACTCTGGACTTTCCCAGTCCTTCGCCATGAGAGTAACTACATCGGCTGGATCATCTTCGACAATAGATGCCAGTGCCACTTTCTCTGCTTCAGGGGTGTCATCGACATATTTGGCGGGTCGCTCAGCAAGAACTTCGACTTGGCCGTAGATGCCTTTGACAAGCGAAGCGAGCTGAAGAGCTGAGAGGAAGTACTTGAAGACCATCTTGAACAATGAAGGTGTTGAGAAGCGGACGCTCAAAGGATGAGTGGTGAGGATACTTCTCGACTGGAAACCTCTACTCTTTATACACATCAGTGGCGAGCCATGGTGTTCTGTCTGGTTAGTTCCTTTCCTCCCACTGCACACCTCATCCCACTTCTCCATCCCCTGAACTCGTCGTTCATCACACGAGGTATGTCGTTATCTTTGGTATGAATCGTGACAAGCTCTCTGCTGACTTGCTTGACCGGCGATTATTTCTTGGAGGCGCCGTTGGGGGCATGAACTATACAGGGGATAGGAATAGTTCAGCTGCAATCCAAGACGGAAGAACATCCTTTCTTGAACTCCCAAGACGCCATGTTTCATTGAAACGTGGTGCCTTTGGCCACACGGACGAAGTCTTTGGCGCTCGAGGACCCTGATCTGGTTGTTCACTGTGTCTTGGCTACTGTGCACATGGCCTTGCCAATACTTCCACCGTATGATTGCGGTATATTCTCGTCTAGGAGGGAGGGTAGACTTGTCTTACTAAGCGTTTACAAACTTATTTCTTGTCGCTTAAGGTGTCCACTACATGATCAATTGTCGCCTGAGGTCTCCACTATCTGGCCTGTTTCTTACCTCGATCGGCCTACCGCCATCTCGATCGTTCATGGGCCACTGAAAAGAAATGAAAGTAGTTCAAGATCGTCATGCGGTTTAGCACTGTATGCAGGTGTCTGTAAGGGGGATCTTCCACCTACTTACACACTGCACGGAAGTGGAAATCGCTCATCCGGTAAGATATAATTGGACAAGCATGTTCCCTGTGCCTATAAGCTCCAAGCATGACAGACTTAGTCAAGATACTTGAAATGACACATGTAGGCATAACGTAGTTTAGGGACTTCTGCGGGCTTGTCATAGACAGGGTTGACACTGAATGAGCTATATCGTACCCCGGACCCTGTGGAGCCCTGATTCTGGAGTGCGTCTACTTTTACTGTAGCTAAAGCAAAAGTCAGGATGTGCTAGCAGGATCCGATGGCCCGTGTTTCAATACTCCTGCCAAGTACGCTGTCCCACAGAATTTTACCCCAATGCTAGTGACTGTCAAGTCCAGACATCCAATCGAACACACACAGCCGGGGCGGGAGGCCAAAGACGGCATCGTGCCGCTCCGCCTACTCGTCGGACTTACTTTACATAGCCTACCTCGAATCACTAACCAAAAGCCACGCTGAAATCTAGCCCACGTGCCCGCTCCTAGTAGTCCGAAGTCTTGTTAGGCCTTGTGTACGGCTTAAGCCCTCAGGATTCCTTGGCGTGCTAAAACGCGGAGAGAAACGCGGAGGCTCCGCACATGCATGAACAACCATGTGTGCGGACCGAGCCCGGCGGGAACCTTCTGGACGACAAGCGAACGGCACCCCCACGCATTATTCCCCGACTCACTTGACGTATCAACTTGCCTTCATTTGCTACAGGAGAGCCGTGCTGTCTGTGCTAATAGTAAACATAGCACTCTTGGAAGCTCATGCTTACGTACTACCACCATCTTAGCAGCCGTTTTAATCGCCTACGTACGTTGGAACGGTTCTTCGCTAAATGCATGGTCGACTACCGTTACTACTATATCGAGCAAGATCGGCACCGCGCACATGGCCGTGGTCTGAGACTACCGTACACTAATACACATGCAGCCTTATGCCGTCAATGTCTCGGGGTACTTTCTCGATTGTCACCAGGGCCTCGGTATATTGGCCTGCGGAACCGCCACCGACATAGACTTTGCATTCGAGCCTCGTGGCCCGCTGGCTTGGCTCAACCTTGGCAGGACGGACCACAGACCGTCCGCTGACTACTATACTGCCCCCAAGAATAGCTATTCTGGGGGCCATTCAGCTATATGCAAGGATTCATTGCAATTAGGGGTGTCCGGTGAAGACCTGGTGGATCCGTCACGTGAATTCTCTGTAAAAGATTATACTCGCATACACGGCGGCCGGGTTCCTTCAGTGACAAGCCCATACTACTGAAAAAAGGAAAAATCTCGGTGAGTAGCAGAATTGAGTATAGCTTCTGGGCAACGACTCCACGAGGTGGTGTTGAGGCAATACTGAGCACTGCTTGGCATGTACTCGACTCCTTTCTGTGAAGGAATCATATGTTCAAGTGTGGATTTGGGCAACTGTTGGGATGAGAGATGGAATATAAAAAGGACATGAAATGACCAGTATTGGAACCATCATCAGTAAATTCAAGGCTTCAAAGTTCCACAGCAGACTTCGCAATGGCGCCCAACAATCTTTTCTTCACGTTGTTTCTCTACGTCCCTCTTCTTCTGTTCATCCGCAACGTCTTTGCACAAGACGCTCCACTGTTCGTTCAGGGAGGCTTCGAAGATGCAACTGCCACCGATGACACCTACAATTCAGGAGGGACTATCACTGTGAATGGCTTCAACATTCAAGTACCCAAGAACCTTCAAGTCCAGTTCCCTGCAGCATGGGTACCTTGGAAGGACTTCACAACCGACAAACAGTCCATGTTGGGCTATGAGATCAACGTATGCTACCCTTGAATCTGAAACTCATATCTCCCATAGCTAATCTCAAGAACAGGTCATTGGAAACTTCATCAACGGCAAGCCGATTGCAGCCCAAGTCATTGCCTACGAGTTCTTTGAGGGACTCAGCAGTGGATTCATTGAGTCTTTGAACTTTGCTGAGGGAACCATGAAGATTGTCTCGGGTCCCACTGTTCGCATCAGTGATCCCAATGCCGTCTTCTCCGTCGGATACACCCAAGCACCTTTCTTTACCGCTGATGATGAAAACCCGAGCATCTCTTCTTTCTCTGGCTTTCCCATGTGTATCCCAAGAAGCACATCTGACCCGCTTTGCCCATCTACCAACCGCCCCTTCCAGGGCTCCGGTACATTGTAAGTCCGATGCACAAGCGTCTCGTGGCGCACTGTTGAATGCATGCTTATCAGTTCACAGTTCCGTCCCAGACCCACTTTCCATGGCACCCTTCCTCGTCGGCGACTTTGTCACTTTCTCAGGCATCCGCCGTGGTAACGAAGTCATTGCCTACAGCATCGTCGCCCAGAATGTCATGATCACCACACTGGGCGATCTCGTCTACCTACGCATGGAACTCGGTCTCCTCGGCATCGACAACATCAGCCCCAACACCGAGCTCGCAGAGTCTCGCGTAAGTTCCCGATATCCTTCACACATGGATGATTCCTGCGCTAACAAGCGAATCTAGTTCGTCGGATTCGCATCCAACCCACGAACCACCGTCGCCCTCTACGCAATGGACACTGACCCTTGTACCGGCAAAGTCACAGACCGCATCATCGCAACCATGGGTCTCCGCGGTGGCCGCAACGAGCAAAACAAATTCGAATACCGATCTGACATTCTCGGTGGCTACGCACGCGAATACCGGGTTGTCGCGGAAATCAACGGTGTGCCCAAGACACGCACGACCAAGAACGGTCTTCTGGCTGGCACTTATGTTCAGCCTATCAACGTCTGGGTCCACGGCGAGCAGGTCGTCCCCGGAACTGCGCCACCAGCCAATGACTTTAGCCAGATGCCATGGTTAACTAACGGCATTGGTGTTGACGAGAACGGCAACTTGTGGGGTCCTTTGGATCCCTTCCCTCAGACGGGTGTGTTCATTGATCCTCCTCAGTGCGGACCTACGAGCTCGTTGATGTTCGAAGGTGACAACTTGAACACTACCTGGACTCCTTCTGGTAAGTCTCCATCCCATCCCCTATCCCTTGTAGCTCTCACGCGATATCAGTGCTAACGGATTTACTTTCGCTTTAGCCGAACTGTTGAATGCAACCGCACCTGCTGATACCGTGCCTCCCCCGAGCAACGTCACCGCCCGAGGTGTAGCTCCTAGCGAGATTGTCCCTGCTCGCACGAAGCGCGGGGTCCCGAATGTTCGCTGGCTCTCGAGAGCGAGATTGGAGAGTGAGACTATTCCTCAAGGTGACACTGTCATTGCCAAGGTAGACTAAGGAGAGATGACATGGGCATCTAGAGGGTAGTACGAGTTGATCAGATGAAAGGTTCTAGCATTGCTCGCCAAGTGGGCAACTTGAGCTTGTAATCATCCAATTCTCTTTAATTTCTTATGTACCATTTCAGTAATCTGTAGTCCAATCGCACTCTTTTACCTCCCCTCCCCTAGTCTCGAAGCCTTTAGTAAATATCCCATACCGTTATTCTTATTGCTGTTTTTTTTTTCGTACAGCAGCCAAGTTTCCGAGGCGAGGGTGAAAATATCAGAGGCTAGAGGTATGGATAGTATTGTGCTGAATGTATATCCTTCATGGAGTTAACTATCCAACCCATTCTCGCCTACGTACCCTCCTATATCCGCAAGTAATTCAACCATTCTAGTAGCCCACACCGCCCCTGCACCATGCTGCTCAAGACGCCCCAGCTCGTCACTCGTCAAGAGCGCCATTCCCCACCCCCCCCCCATCTCCACCGAAAACTCACCAACGGCATCGCGCAAAGCCATTGTTCCATTCGATAAGCATTCTTCGATGAGTTTACAAGTCTTTCAGCATGTATATTTTACTTCGCATATCTGACTCCTTGCCTCTTAAAATCACGAAACGGCAATCTTTCCATCATGACCTCTAGTATATCCCTGTACAGAAATACCAAGAGGAATGAATAGTGTCAGATAGGTACAATGTGAAAATGATGATAGTGTGTATGTAGATAGTCATCTGAAAGCTTGATTCTCGGTATTAAGAATGCTGGACTTAAGGCGCGCCATGTCCCCTCGTCAGATATGAGGGACGCGATGCGCATAATGGCATTCTACAAATCCGAACTGAATGAAGATGGGGTTTGCATGGATTTGCTGAGAAAAGTGCAAGATTTGAAGAATATTTCATATAAAAGAGTGGTATGTTTTTTTTAATTTGCTCCATGTATTCCTACTCGCCCCTTTCCTTGTCCATTTCGCTTGACGATTCGACACCTCAATCCCCCCCAACTTCTTGCTTCCCACCTGACCTTCCCTTCAACGAAATTCTGACGCTTTCGCTTGCAATACTTGCTTCCCTGGCTTTAAAAGAAAGTTCCCTTGTGGCCGGCCTGGACAGTGCTGTCGTCCAGCACAGCATCAGAATCGTGGTTATCGAACGCACCGGGTCGGTCGAAAGACCGGGGAATAGGTCGGTCAAAGGCATCAAAGCGACGGCCCTGAACCCTGGCCTTTGCCCAAAAGAAGCCGATGCGAAGGGCACAAGCGCCAAAAGCCCAGAGAAGGCCACCAACCGGCGCAGCTACGAAAGCACCTGTGAGTTGGTTAGCAAACAATCATGGTTTCAAAGGAACAAGCATCAACTTACCAAATGCGCTCCAGTCATTCGCATACAATCCGCCTTCAAGCAAGAGCAGTTTACTAGCGAGCGTGGCATCGCCGTCATAGTACACGAGTCCAAACAAGAAGATTGTAAAGATACCGCCAAGTCCGCCAACCACAAAGTCGAATCCACGGTACCAGTAGAATCTCTCACTCAGACCAATGACCAGGCAAGGAACAACAGCTGCACTGACCAAATCACTGATCAGGAAGATCTGCAGGATATCCGGGCTGCGTAGTGCAACAACAACGACAGGAAAAATGAGCGCTACAACCATACCACGGATGACCCAGATGTTGAGCTTGTTGCGGAAGAAGTCGTTGCTTCCTGTGCTAATCATGGCGGACTGGAAAGAATCAAACGCAGCGGTAGATAGCGAGACAGTCATGACGAGGACCACACCTACAACCCAAGCGGGTAGTTTTTCGAGGAGAAGGAAGAAAGCAAGGGAGCCATTGGCTGAGTCGCCAATCGTGTAGGCACCAGACCAGGCGGCAAGCATACCACCGACACCGAGCAGCGTGAGAATGATAAGGATGCCCATGCTGGCAAGCGAGACTCCAATCCACAGGTCCTTGTCTGTACGAGAGGCAAATGTGCGCATCCAGAATCCAGAGAGGAAAAAGTCATTGGTAAGGATAGCGACGGGGAGGATGTAAATGAGTTGCCATCCCAACAAGCTGGGCTTGAGGTAGCCGGACTGATCAATCAACGAGCGGTCAATGTCGGTTTCTACACCAACAGCAATCACTCCCAGGATGATGAGGCCAATGACCATGGCGCCCTGGATGTTGTCGGTGACGAAAGAGACTTTGAAGCCACCAAGTGCTGTGTTATGGGTCAGCCTCCCCTCTCATCTCAATACTACGGTGATCTTACAGGTATAGATGGTAGTAATGGCACACTCAACAATGACCACTGGAAGCCCATTCAGTCCAGTCAGGAGAGTGACAATCTGCTGGAGTGCCGAAAGCTCAGCAACCATGTATAGAAACATGGTGATGAGCGTGCAAAGACTGAGGAATATTCCGGCAACAGCTCCATACCGTTGTCTGGTCCATTCGGTCAAGACAAAGCCCTCTGGACATTTGCGCCTGATAATGGGGCCCAGCGCGCCAAAGACTAAAAGCGGCAGAGATGAAGACAGCGCATATACCAGTAGTCCCTGCACACCAGCGATTGTGGCAATTTGAGGGTACGTGAACAAGATACCCGATCCGAGAGCTGTAAGTTAGGGAAGCCTAGGTCAGCTTTATGCATCAGCCAAAAGGGGGGGTATTGTGTAGGGGGAGTAGCGGCAGCACGTTCCTCACGCAAGTATTATCTTGATCGAGTTCTTACGGTACTTCTCAGCTTTCCCTTGGTTGGAGTCAACACATCCTAGATAAGAAGATCTTTGATGCAACAACCCCAGCCTCGGTTCCGCGCCCGCAGTGTAGCCGCACAAAAGACTGACCTCATACCAACTGCGCAACGAGTAGTGGGCTCTTGGGCACAGCAGTCATGAGATCAGGCTTCCGTGAGAGATCTCAATACGAACCTGGAGGATTTCAAGTTTTCTCGTGCGAAAACACACATGCTCCAACGACGTCATCATACTGTCATTGGAGAGCCGTCATGATGGTGGATTATCGATACTGCCGCTGCTCTTCATGTGCAAAGCACAGGTGCACGAGTGCACTCACCCGATGCGATGAAATTGAAAGCGAGCGGAATGCCTGCACGGCGGTTAGCTGGTTTGTTGCAAGTAAAAGTAGCGGAGGTTGCTTTGCGCGGTTGCGCAAAGTTGGGGAAGTCGCATGCGCTGACCCTTTTGTGTGCGATTGCTAGACAGCCACTCAGTCTTGGACTGGTGTCGCAACCGCCATGCGACGAAGCATCCCAGGACCCTGGTTTGTGAAATTAGTATGATTCGCAACCCACAAGGGCCATTTCCTGCACTCACAAAAAGGCGCCTAGAGTAAGGTATATGATGGCGTTGGACGCCGGCTGCGATGGCATACCCATGACGGAAAACGGTCACTATGCGAAACGGCGATCAAAGTCAAAGATGGATAGATTGAAGATGCAGAGCGACGGGGTTAGGAACATGCAAGACCAAGGTAGTTTGCGCCAAAAACTTTGCTATGACTAAATCCCGCGCCTTTCTCATTGCATCGCTAGCGCTGCGCGGAGAAATTGACGGCTGCTGTCAGTTTCCTTTGCAATTGGTTCTGGCCGGCTCTCTCCGCGCCCACAGACGTGGGGGGGCTCATGGGGTGATGGGCAAGTGCGCATAGAGCATGTATTAGGGCTACTTGAAGTCGATACGAGCTACACAAGCTAGGAAGTATCATCTGCGCAAAGACAGCAAAGGAGTCTGGCGCATTCTCGGATTACTCGTCATATTCTCCCATTGCTTTAAATCGAGTAAGAAACAGTTTCCCAAACGCCTCGTCGCTCCGTAACGCAGAAAATGCGGCAAACCAAAATGAGGACATTATCCATTATTGCTTCAGATTGCCCGTTTGAATTTGTCTGTAGCAAAACATGGTATTCGTCGATGATTACTGGCCGGCAAGACCTGCTCAGACACGTCTACCACGCATGTCTGTCCCAGTTTGGGTCTGCCAGGTGTCAGTCGTCGCTCTTATCACACATGTGCTATTGAACTCACCCTGCACAAATGCCGCAAGCACCTTGCTGCCAGTCTGCAATAGTGGGTGGCCAACTACTATTTGCAGAAACCGTTGGAGTCCCTCCCGCCGATGCTCAATCACGTCGTCCGAGAAGCGGTTGGTAAGGACCTTGCCCGGCAGAGGTGGTATGGTGACGCGCGCCGACTCTCGCTCAAGAATATCACGGAAGGCTTCAAATTCGCTGTATCGGCGGCGGACTGTCGACGACTTGAGCTTGAAGGCGGGAATGTTGGTGCGCATTACAATTTCGTAGGTTGTGTACATGCCACGGCCGACTCCTAAAGTTCTGTCAGCATGCACACTCTTACAATATCTACGCGCCTAGACTTACCGTGCGTCATGGGATTCCTAACCTGTGCACGCGACAAATGTGAGTGAGGCTGCAATCACACAAGGGTATGGAAGCTCCAGATCAGCCTACCTCAATCTCCAGGAAGTTTTCGGGAGGGCCGTATAGCTCCTCAAAGCTCTGCGATCGCGCGTCGGGTAGCGACTGCATCTTGGGCGTAGATGAGGATGTGAATGTGGAATTAGGACGAAGGTTGGTTGCGCAAGAGCTGGAGATCGATGGCGGGGCTATCGCGAACTAATGGCCCGGCGCACTGGTTGCTCTTGGTCTGGCGAGCTGTTGGCAATGCACGTGCATGCAACCGCCCTGCATGAACATCAGCCAAACCTGCCACATAGTGGGTGATGCAATCCAAGTCAGCTCCGGTGGCTTGAATAGACCTATCGAGTTCATATTCACTCTACTTGTTGTTGCGGAACTTGCTATAGGCATGTCAGTTGTTCTTGTTTGTACATATAATCTTATATAGTAGCAAACCATTACCATAAACCATTGCTATGTAGGTTCATCACTCATTGACGCAATTTTGCCATATGAAAAATAATAAACGGTGAAACAATCTTTGCTTGACTTCGGATTTCGTAATTCAGCAGTCTAGAAGAGCACCCCAAAAAAAGTGAAATGTAATAATACACTGGCAACATGATGTGACATCATCCGATCTCTAATCGCCATCCCTTGTCACAACATGCCTAGCATGAACCCCGGCCATGTCAGCGAGGTCCAATGACGATAACACTGAGCAGACTGATCAAGGACAAAGGTGCAAAGTCTTGAAGAAACAGTGCAAATGCATTGAAGAACCAGACAAAACAAAACTACATACTGTGGGCGCATGTTCGTGACCGCTCACTCTAAGAAGCACAAACTCCCGGTCCATGCCATGATATCCGTCCTGTACCCGCTTTTGACCAGTCGTCAATCATAACGAGCGTAGAAACAAAACGAACGCCTAGCCTTTTCCCATCCTCCTCTACTGGCGATCCCTCAAGTGACGAGGTACGTACTTACCAGTGGATGCGGCTGGAGCCTGAGCAGCAGGCCTCGACTCACGCTCACCTTCGCCCTCACGGGCTGGCGCATCACGGCGAGCGCCAGGGGGGACGTAACCACCAGTGGTGGCAGGAGAGGCCTTCCTGTCTCCCCATCGGTCTCCGCCGCGAGAAGCTTCAAATCGGCCGCTACCACCGGCATTGCCACTACCACTACCGCTACCGCTTGCCTCACGCTCGCGCCATCCGCCACCTGGAGCACCACCTTGACGCAGCGCCGGTGGGACATATCCACCCCTCTTGGGCGCTTCCGCCTCGGGGGCGGGAGAAGCTGCTGCTGCAGGTGCAGGGGATGTGCTGGCAGCAGGAGGTCCTTGACCAGCGGCCTTCATGGCCTCACGCTCACGCCAGCTGGGCTTGCCGCCAGGAAGTTGGATCTTTGGTGGACCACTGGAAGAAGGAGCGTCGGCAGCCGGCTCGCGAGAGAAGGTCCGGCCAGAACCAGCGCCAGCGGCAGCTCTTCGCTTGGCCATGGCCTCTTCCTCACGCTGTGCCTGAAGGCGAGCCTTCTCAGCAAGAGCACTGCGACATGTTAGTATGTGATTGTGAGAAGGACATGGTAATACTGACTTTCGCTCTTCATCTCTCTTCGCCTTCTCTTCGGCCAACCGTGCGCGCCTCTCCTCATCAGCCTTGGCCTTGGCCTCGGCTTCGGCCCTCTCACGCTCCTCTTCTTCGCGCTGGCGGCGTTCAGCCTCTTCGCGCTCCCTCTTCTCCCTAGCAATGCGTTCCTTGACCTCCTTGACACGTGCGGCCTTCTTGCTTTCAAGCTCCTTCTGTGCAATCTTCTGGCGCTTTTCAAACTCGGCCTTGCGCTGCTGCTTGACAGTAGCAACGAATTGCTGGTAAGGGGATACCAATCTTGACAGACGGTGCTTGAGCGCAACGTCTTCCTTGTGCTTTTCTTCGGCCTCCCTGAGCTCTTCGGCCTTTGCCTTCTCGTAAGCTGCGAGATCCTCCTCTTGTTGCTTTTCGTAATCAGTCTTGAGGTGTTTGATCTCCTCCTTACGGTAAGCGCGCTCCAAGTGATCGATACGCTTGCCGGCAATGCGGAGCTGTTCGCCAAGCTGGTTCTTCTCCCTCTCAAGAGCCTGCAGCTTGAGGATACGGATCCTCTGGGAATCAAGATCATCGAGATCTTCTGGAAGCTCAATGTCAACCTTTGTGGTAGCCTTGAGTTCCTTGATCTGCTTCTCCATTTCCTCACGTTGAATGCGCTTCTGCTCAGCCTTGATGCGCTGCTCAGCACGTTGCTTCTGCTCCTCGGCAAGGCGGCGAGCTTCCTCATCCTTGAGCTGTTGCTGGCGAATGAGCCTCTTTGTTTGCTCTTCGTTCTCCTTGGCTTGCTGGGCCTTGAGGGCAGCTTCCTTCTTCTGCGAGATGATGTCGCGACGGCTGAGAATCTCTTGGTGTTCCTTCTCAGCGCCTTCCTTTGCACGGGCAAGCGCAGCATCCTTTGCGCGCAGACGATCTCCGTTGAACGAAGGGTCGACATATTGGCAGGTCACGAACAGGGACTTGGCAAGACGGGTAAGCTGAGAGCGCACAATCTCAGCAGGGGTGCTCTGTAGACGCTGCACGGAGCGAGATTCCGTCTCGGCTGATCCCGCACCAGAACCAGGGTGCATGGCCTTTGCTGACGAGAAGACGTCGGAATCGAAAGTGAGGACCCCGGTAGCGTGGTCAGTGCGGATAGCGAGATCGCCCTTCTTGCAGCCGTTCATGATGAACTTTTCAATGGTACCAGCACTGACATGGAAGGGCTCGGGGAACTGGGCGAGGCCAAGCACAAACTTGATCTCGACAGAGTCGTATACTTGAGACAACTGCTGGAAGAGACGGGTGAGGATGACCTGCTGGAGCGGGCCAACATACTTTTGCATGCCCTCGTCAGCACCGATCTGAGACAGGATCGGTGAGATCTTCTTGCAAATGGAGAGAGGGTGGAAGTCGACCTCGAGGATGTTGTAGAGATCGCGAATCTCGGGACGCACGCGCTTGAGAAGACCCTTGCTGAGAGCATCCTTGAACAAGATAGCACGAGTAGGAGCCTGTGACATGCCGAGCAAGTTGGTAAGACGGGAGTTCTTGTTCTTCCTGGCCTCGTCAACGTCGACAAGGGCGCCACGGGAGCGCGAGGTGCTGATGACGGGAATGGCAAGGGCTGATAGCAAGACAAACGAGGCAGCCTTGGTCATGTCGGCTTCCGTGACGGCTGGGTTGTCCTTCTTGGGGCTCTGTCCAGAGGCAACGGCAGCTGCAGACTGTCGGAGGAGGTTGTAGTAGCGGCTGTATGCAGCAGCGTGGAAGAGATAGTTCTCGCTGACGAGGAAGATGCGGGTCAGCTTCTCAAAGTAGTTGGCCATCATGATGTTCTTGGCTGGTCGCTTGCTCAAGCTGAGGAGCGTGTGGATGTCCTCGACGCTGCGGAAGGCCTCTTGCCAGAGCTCAAGCTCGACAGCCACATTGAGTTGCTGGAAGCGGGTGTCGAGGTGGCGCTGCAGAGTGTCGGGGTCGGACAGGTTGATGGCGTGCATCTGGGAGGAGAACTTTGCGGCATTCTGGAGATGGTTGCGGAGCAGCTCGCAGAGACGGCGGAACTCGGTCTTGCGGGCATACTTGGAGCAGAACTGGAAGGCCTGGTGGGCAGTCGACTGGTACATGAGTTCCAGACGGGCATTGTTCTTGAAGATGTCGAGGACAGTGCGGTATGTCTCCCACAGGAACTTGAGCCATGGCGTGACAATGGCACGGTCGGTGCGGTCGCGCGACTGCTCGCCGGAGACGGTGGACAGAAGGATGGACTCTGGCGTCTCGGTGGCCTCGAGGTCGTCGACGTTCTTGTCGTCAGAGGGCTCAAGCGAGGACTGGACCTCGTCGGCCTTTGCCTGGGCCTCTGTGACTTTTTGCTCGGCAAGCTCAATGAAGCGCTTGAAGACGGTCTCGATTGTGCCGACGTTTGTGTTCTGGGCCGTGTTCTTGTACTGGTACAGGCCGTCCTTTGCGAGTTTGCCCTTGCGCAGATCGACGCAGAGCTCGACGAAGAGGATCATGACGGGCTCGAGCGAGGTGATGGGGCTGTTGCGGGTGCGCTTCGAGGTGACATGTTCGTGGAGCAGCTGGAGGGCGGCCTGGTGCTGGTCGACGCCGATGAGTTCCTGGGCTCGTTTACTGCGTGGTATTAGCTGGGGCAGCCTCTGCAGCGAGTCTGAGGCGGGGCGCACAGAGTGTTCTCCGGCTTGGAGTGGGGTGGAGGCGCCATGCTGGGCAGGTCGATGTCACAGATCCCAGGGCAACGGGCTGTATGGGCTTTTCAGCAAGCAGGCGACGCAGCCGGGAGCGTTGGAGGGTGGGATGGCGGTGCGGGTCTCACAGGCTGCGATGCAAAGTCACCGCTTGCAAAATGGTTGTGGTAGGCTGAGGTAAGCGAGCACCCGCCAGTGATGTGCCGGCACCTCAGCAGGGCCGTCGTCCCCGCACATGCAAGGCGACGCTGCTCAGCGAACGGCTCCGCGCGGCCCTGGCGTGGCGAGGGACTCTATCACACAGACGCGGGGAGCGAGCCCCTTGGACGCAGCGGGCGGACGAGCCATGCGCAGTGCAGTGCATGGGACGGACGCGATGCAGCGGGCGTTGTTGTTGTTGTTTGTTGTGTTGTTTGGTGGGAGGAGTAGATAATCGGTGCTAGTCCGAATTGCCCGTAGCAGTGCTAGCAAGACGACTACTGCTTGATTAGTGGCGGTGCAGACACAGACAGGCGGGCAAGCGAGGGCGAGGCATCCGAGTCGGCGAGGCGGGACAATGCACCAGGCAGGCCAAGCAGCAAGGGCGGGCAGGGCAGGCAGGCAGGCTCTAGCCCCGTACTCAAACCTAATATGGCGCTATGCCGCAACCGAACAGCGCCCGACGAACAGGCCCATCAAGGGGATGGCCGGCCCATCTTCCAACCACCTCTCCTGGCATCCCGTGCTTCACCTGTCGCCCATCTCTGCACCCTCTTCGTCAACCCTCGACACCGCACTCGCCGTTGCAGTCGCCGTCGCAGCATCTCCAGCATCCACATTGCGCTGATATCTGGCGGCAGGCTCACACCCGGCTGGCCGTCCTCGCTCCTTACCCCCTCCCTTTGTTGCTGTCTCCTGTCTACGCCGTATACGACGACGCCGCACCATCACCCATCGCCATAATACCCACCCGCCACCACCACCACAACAACCAAAACAACCAAAACACAAACGACGCTCCATCCCCCATTCTCTTTACAGCTTAATATCCACGCACGCGCGCCATGCCCGCCATGCCAACCATGATGGTCGCCGCACCCTACGAGATACGGACGGGCGGCGACGGCAAGACCAAGAAGCAGAGCATGGCCGAGCTCAAGCTGCGACGTCTCACGGAGCTCAACCAGCGCCTGCGAGAAGACCTGGAACGACGCAGGATACCCGTGTCCGAGGCTGCACTAGAGTAGGTCCACCGGCCGACAAAGCGTCGCGACATTCAGCAAGCACACATGGCAGTAGCTAACAAAGGCGCCGCAGTCTGATTGCCTTCACGGACAAGGAGCCCAAGGACTGGATGGTACCATCACGATGGGGAACGGTAAGTTGACGCGCGCCTTGCGCTTCGTGTTGCACTTTTTTGTCGCAGCCATACTGATGTGTGTGTACGCAGATCGACAAGCGCGACGATCCCTACGCGCCACAGCAGAGCAACGGCTGCTGTGCCGTAATGTAAACAACGATCGAGATGCAGATGGTCATGTCCATTAACGGCGTTTCTGCGGGGTCGGTTTCCACGGCACAGTGTTTTGTTTTCCCATGTTCCGGACAAAGGTCGATAATACCCCCAAAAGACGCAACGTGTTTGCGCAGTTAGTCGTGGGAAGCGGGACAGTCGGACGGGTCTCTCATGTTCATTTCACCCCAATGTGTACATTAAACTCTGATGCGGAGCGAGCCGCTGGCTGCCAGCTGGAGCGTGCAGCGCAGCGGACGGTCTCTTCCGTTTTCTTTTTTTTTCAGTCGGCCATGCCGGCGTGCTTAGGGGGCTATCTTTTTTTTTATTTTTCTTCAATCACGAGATGAAAGCGCTCGCGTAATTACCCTTGGCCAGGTGTTTCGTCTAGTTTGTAACGAAATGCAATTGCAATTGCCCAATTGTTTGTCCACCGAACCGCATTGTTGCCAGTGTGCCGCGCCAGAGAGGCCCAAAGCGGCAGGTCCAATGGGGCGGCCATAGCCGAGAAGATTAACAAGGCGCGCCTGGCTCGACTAGTAGCAGCTTGCTCAAGCTCACCATCAGCGCTGCAGCGAGCCCTGGGGACTGCGCGCCCCGGCCCCAACATGCAAAAGACAAACAATTGGATATGGTTGGATATGCGGGAAACAAAAAGCACACGTGCATGCTCCAGCAGCCAACTGTGCTGTGATGATCCCGGTGCGCACACAGTGCCAGTAGAAAGCCGTGATTTTCTTTGGGGGGAAGGAAGGAAAAGAGGCGCACAGAGCGTCCATAGAGTAGGCGTGGAGGAGAATGGCAGCGGGGGGGCAGCCTATTGGTCGAGTAATGCCGCACGTTGCAGTCAGCAGCGCTCTGTCAATGGCCGACGAGCAGTGCGAGCAGCAGCAGCAGCAGCAGCAGTCTTGTCCATGTGTGGTTGCCCTCTGCGATGTAAGTAGTAGATTATTATTATTAACATGGCCGTCTTGCATCTATAATTATCGGTGCATGATCTGGCAGCTGCATTCCCGGCGGCCAGGGCGAGTCATTTGTGGCAGCCATCCCATCTGCACAGCCTCTTCCTTCATCCTCACCACCGGTGTGCGTCCATGGACTCGAATCCACTGCCAGGGCCCGACGTCAGGTGCGCTGTGTCTCTGCTGCCCGCGCCCTCGCTGGCGGCACATGGAGACAACTATAGGCTGAGGAGGCCGACCCAGGTTCTGGCTGCCCGCCTGCAGCAGCTGGTCATGACCCGCGCCCAAGTCCCAAGTCAACATGCGTAGGCGGCATATGCCCCCCATTCTTATCAAATTCCCGTGGGGGCCCTCGTCCACCCGGCCTCTTGTCGTGCAGCCTTTCCGGCTTTGACAGGTAGGCCGATTCTCTATCGCTGTTCCTGAGCTTGCTCCTGTTCCTGACCGCGACCTGTACTATCTGCGCTTGCGCCTGCCCGCGCCTGTGCCTGCGAAAGAAAAGAGGACGCCTCTCCGTCCTAGCCACGGGTGTCGACACATGTGAACAAGACGCAATCATCCCGGTCCCAATTCCGCCCCAGCCCCACCCACCTGTCTTCGCGACCGCCAAATTTCTCCCTGGTCTCTACTTCCACGGCGACGACATGAACAATTCGGCTGCGCAGTCCTGGACTGCTGCAGACCACTTTGCCATGGACACGTCTCAGGACAACTTTGCCGGTGCAGAGTTCATCGACTTTGACAATCTCGACCTCGACTTTAACATGGACGGGTACAACAGTCAGGGACCCGCCTCAACTGGGAGCCAACTCGCCGATCTGACCGATTCACTCAACGTCCACCACCTGCAAAACCAGTTTCCCCCACAACTCGCCCCAGATTATCACAATGGCGCAAACGCCGCCCAGAAAGCCCACAATATCCCCCCTCATGGCCTCTCCCAGCAGCCTGCAAACAACTTCTTCGACTATGGCGTGCCCCAGCACACGGCCCAAGGCTACCCTCAGCCTCACGGCCAACTCTATCGTCCACACCAGGGTGTGCCCCCCACACCCAACAGCACAGAAATCCATGGCGACCCCAACCGCTATCTCCAGCAAGTCGAATCACAGCAAGCCCTCTTCGACCAGAGGTACCACATGCGCAAAGACGATGCCGTACGTTTGGAATTGAAACAAAAAACCCCCCACCTTTGAGCCTCGCCCACTGACTCTATACAGACATTTACCCCTCTTGTATCGCCTGCAGTCACGCCCCATGACACGCGCTTCCAAATTCCAGACTTTGCTATGGCTGGCTCCTACTTCAGCCCTCTCACCTCGCCCGCATTGACTGCTCAGAGCCAACAACATGCACATCAACCACCGCAGAACACTGCTTCCGAGAGCTCTACAGGTCATTCGCCCATTGATCTCGACATGGACATGCTGGGTGAGCCTGCAATTGTATCACAAGAACAGGGAAGAAGGAACACAAGAGCCGCAAACAGAAGAAGTGCACCGCGTGCCAGTGGAAACGCCCGTGTACGGCAGTCTCCCATTGTAAAACCCAACAGGCGGAAATCCAACGGGTCCTCGCTTGTTCTACCAAAAGACGTCACTGACCTCGTGCAAGATGCGCGCTCCCGACATCCACTTTCCGCTAGTCTGGATGCGCCTCGCACCCGTGAAAGCTCAGAGACCGACTCCATCTCTCCTGAACCCATGCTCTCAGAAATGCGACCCCCGCCCAAGCCTGGCTCTTCAACAGCTTCACCCGCTGTCATGGCTCAACGCAGCAGCCAGAGTAGCACTCCAGCCACCCCGGCCTCTCTCATGCGCATACAGCCATCGCCTGATTTCAACGGTTCCGAGCAAGCACTGCCATTGCTAGAGGATCTCACTCTACCGGAGGCATCTCTCGACAGGCCGAGCTTGTCAAGGTCAGACACGGCAATTCGGGACGATGATAGCGGTACACCTCGCTTGTCTGCGCGAAAGACGCCCAAACTGAACCCCTTGAGTACGCCTGGGGCAGCCATGTCAGGCCGGCCCAGCCCCATGCTTGACGCCATGTCCACTCCCACAAGTCCAGCTTTCTCAATGACAAGCAGTAGGAGAGATGCAAAGCTATCACGCAACCCCAAGAAGAGAAACAGTGTCAGCTCCCATCTTGTCAGCCCTGCATTGATGCCTAAGATTTCGCCCAGCATAAAACCTTTGCTACCAGACGGCGGCAGTGGTAAGTGCATTGCTAACATTGATAGTAGACTTTAATCTGACTATGTCTAGGCACCACTGACAACACTCATGCTCTTCTACTTGCATCCAAGTCAAACTATCAGAACATTCTCGACGGCACAACGGTCCCCGGTGTAGTCTATCCCACGTCCCTATCAACGAACCTCACTTCCAAACGTACCTCGCACAAGATTGCGGAGCAAGGTCGCAGAAACCGTATCAACACAGCTCTGCAGGAAATGCAAGCTCTTCTTCCCTCGCCACGATTCGGCAACGTTTCCGACGCCAAGAGCCCAGAGACAAACGCACAAAACTCCAACAACTCAAAGGCAGCAAAGGTCGAAAGTGCAATCGAGTACATCAAGCAGCTTAAGCAGGAGGTTTCGGAGCGGGATGAGCTAATTAGCAAAAAGGACAGTGAGATGGATGCGCTGAAGAAAGAGTTGGCTGCACTCAAGAGATGTCAATCCGAAGGCTCAGTACCGGAGACAACAACCCAACCAAAGGCCGAAGCTTCCCTCAGCCCAAACACTGAGAGTGAACGATGATGAGATGTGAGATGATTTTATGCTCAACTCTTACACTTGGTAATTACTCTATTTGGAAACACTCATGGCACAAGTCCGGTTTGGAATTCGCCCCGCCACGACACGATCGCCACTCAGCTCTGCTTTTTAGCGAAAGGTGAGAACGTACATGATACCGGCCCGTCTGACAGGTCAAACTTTTTTCGGGCCGGAGCCACCGTTACATGAGTATTGGCGCAAAACTATATGCATGCAGTAGTAGCCAATCAATGGAACTGGAACTGGAACTATCTTGGCAGACAATGTCAGGATACACGATAATGCACATATACCCAGCAAACGCGCATATTTGCTTCAACATATCTCCATGCTATTGATGGATGCAGCAAGAAACACGGTAATTTTTACCCACGGCCTTTTGTTTGATGATGAAAAGATTTGAGAGATAGAAAGATTGCGCTGGTATCGAATCAGCGTCAGACCTCATTTTTCATCTGCTACAAGAAAAGACATGTTTATCCTGTAGACGAGAGAACATGGCGGGCCTATCCATATTTATTTTATTTTCTTTGCTGAGCATCGAAAGTCAGAGAGACAGAGAGAGTAGTTGTATGCGCAAATCTTGATATCAATGCACACATAATTCACTTGACACTACTCTTGCTTATGACTTTACCTACGTGATCTGCCATTCATTTCTGACACAATAAATCCGACACGCTGTACTCCAAATAACTACGAACAATTAAAATCATGACTTACTTACTTCTACTATCACCTTGTCTGTATAGCTAATTTTCGAAATAAACACCCACAACTGATTCCGGGGAATATCAGTCTTACTACTTACCTCATGATTTTCGTTCATCAATCAAAACAAAACAAAAAAAATTAGACGAGAGAATTCAACGAGAAGAACACCACACGATATGCACACAAGGTAAAGAGGTTATGACGACCGGAATTATTTTTTTTTAAAACTGATAACCCCCTCCCCCAAAATCAGACTTTTTGCACCAACTCCACCGAGTAATAATACTAATGGACGACAGAAAACAATAACGCCGTGAGGATGGAAAAATCAAAATATCAAAATAACAACGAACACGATATCATTACTCAAGTTACGATGATTATGTCAAGAAAAAAAAGAGAACACAACTGAACTCGATTTTGAGAAAAAAACAACATGGTATCTACACAAGGGTAAAAGGCAGTAAGAATAAGAGTTAACTATTGATAACGTACCTCACGGCTTGGCCGGACACACGGCTTGGCCGGACACACGGCTTGGCCGGACACTTTTGCCAAGCCCCCACCAAAACTACTACTACCTACAAATGTCGCAACAACAACAATATTTAGAGCCTCCTAGCGAG
>NW_006912206.1:0-62221 GCF_000523435.1 Bipolaris zeicola 26-R-13 | reverse complement strand
TCAATTGCTTCAAGTGCAAGTTGTAATCGGGCTTCTTTAACAGCTAGAGTATCACTTGGTTGTTGAGACATCGCGTGCAAGAGTCATGTAATGGGGGAAGTTGATGGGGTCTTGGCACCGTGAGCCACTCGCTACCTACTGAGCCACTCGCTATACAGATACGTTACCTAAAATTACTCTAAATCCCTAACACCTAAGTCGCCATTCGTAAACCGTACGAAACCCTCCCAAAACAGTCATTGCTACTTCTTCCTTCCTTTCGATTTACCAAAAGCCCGAGTGCCCTCTCCCACACTCACACCCTGACTGTCTTCATGATCAAAGACGTCAATCAACCCCTCGCACGTACAAACTAACATTGCAGACTTACTCCCCTCCCCACCTGCAACGATCGCTGCTAAAACATCTGTATCAAGCCCCGCCACAAGCTCAACCACTCGAGCACGTGTCGTAGACTCGAGACAGGCTTCATGCAAACTGCGATGGCGTAGGCAAGCAGTCCGCCTTGCATCAGCGCGTACTGCAAGGACATCAGCACCTCTCATCTTCTGTTGTCTAGTACAAAATTTGGAGACGGTGAAGTACCATTGTCCGGGAAGGAGTCAGTGTGTTGGGACCCGGTATTGCTGACCCAAGTTCCCACACACACGACGTCCGTATCACACTGACGAGAAAAGGGGCGAGGCGCGCCATTGAGAGAAGGACCGCCTAGGCCGTTAGGACGTGAAGAGGTAGCACCATGATTGTCGCGGTGGGGAGAGCCACCAGTGGCAGCATGTACAATGGAGTTTAACTGATGTGAAGCCACCATGGCCGAAGCTTTAGTCTAAACGAACAAAGACACCTACGCCAACAAGTGGAATCTGATCTCCTTATATATGATTTTTGCCATTATCAAGAGATAAAGAAGTGAAACCAATTACACAGCATGTCATCTCACCGCTCCAGAGCCTCACTCTTCCAACCAAAGTCCCTCGCTGTCGTTGAGTGTAAGAAAAAGGAGCACAGCCCATACAACCCTCACTGCCCACACACAAGCAACCCGGCTCTGCTACGCCGTACACGCCCAATGCAGCAGGCATTATTGCATAAGCAAATTCTGCGGAAGGTCTCCCGCCTCCGCGCCTGCCTGATCTGTAGCACCCGGCGCCACTGTTGCTGGATGTAGGATGACAAGGCTGAATGAGATTTGCTGCGGTGTGGTCATGGGGTACACTGTACCAGCCGGAAGATCATTTCTGCGCCGCAAGCGAGTAGTAACATGGCAATCTAAAATTTTCCCCGAGCGGTGCCCAGAAAAAAAAAGGAGTGTATGTGTGCCTGGGACTAAGCGCGTGACACCTCGCGGAGCCACTCAGGATCAACAATGACAGGCGGTACATGATGCCTTTTGTGCTGTTGGCCAACCAGACACACAGCGGATCTGACTTCCGGGCGCCGCTGCCGCTGAATGACTTTGCACGCGGTACGCAAAAAAAACAGGAAGGTTCCGCGTGTAGCGATATTAAAGACTCGGGTTTGCCGAGTCGTCCGGGGGGGAATCGGGTTCTCTCTGGTTTGGATCCGGGGAGCGTGAACGGAAGCGGAGGCCTGGTAGCGCTTTTACCACCCGGCATCGCGTTTCCTACCGGCATCGCTCATGCGGTTCCGGCAACGCGACTCAGGCGATGTGTGTGGAAGGTTTGGGCGGTGTGATGAGCGTTTCTTGTCATCGTTGTTGGCGGATGGATGACGTCGCTCTGAGGAGGCGCTTAGGATCGCCTACCATCTGATCGATTTTTGCCACGAAGGCAGATCATGAGCTGAATTCACCGACATTTCTCTCTGAAATGATCGTCGGTCTGTCAGTATCGTGGGGAGGAGTTTGGGGGCTGTGCAGTGGGTTTAGGTGAAATGGGTCAGGGCCTGTTGGAAAGGCTGCATGTGCAGCTAGGCGCCAGCATTGGGAGAAGCCGGGCTGGCATTGACAGATTTACCGAATCCTCTAGCCAACGGGAGGACAGATGGAAGGTACCGAAGCCGCCTCAAGCACAGGGTGATATCACGGCCGGTGATCCAAGATCCCAATGCCCCTATCACTCCAGTCATATTGCGCCCCCGCGGATGTGTTGGCCATCATCGGTGGTACAGCGAGATGCAAGACTCTGCCGAGTCCAGATAGGGTAGGTTTGGAACTGTACCCGATTCCGCGACACGTGTGCGTGGAGCAGCGATGCAATCCACTTGTGGGTGATACTTGAAAACCCTTCCGCAGTGGTGAGGGGCTGTGGACAGAGTTGCGCATGGCACAACGGTAGCATGGATTGGAGTAGACAAAGTGAGCATGGCCACAGCTGCTAGTCTCAAACCCCGCCGCCTGCCACGTGGTGACATGGATCGTAAGTGAAAGCTGTCGTTCGAGGTCAGCCTTCGAAACCCTTCTCGACTTTTTGACATGCCAGAATTTGATCTGTGCTTTGAGAAATCCATCGAAGAAGCCGTGGAAGGTCTTGGTCTTCCGTCGCATGCGTTGATGATTGGCCACTCGTGAAGCGCCATGCAACCACAACAAGGGTGTTGATAACCAGTACGCGCGCTAGTGATCAATCTTTGGACAATACCTTTTGTTCTGACTGCCGCCGGTGAGCAGTGATCTGCAACTGTAAATTGCAGGACTATCTTCAAGTGCTGACAGAGTTATCGAGGCGCCCTAGAGATACACAGCAACCTTCGTAGCCTTTGCAGAAGCAGTACTAGTCGGATCCACTTTTCCTGCATAGGTGCTGTCTAGTCGGCGCGTAATACGAGTAGCAGACCGATTATCCGGCCCAAACCCAGATAAGCCTGTCGTTTCCTATGATGGGAGGTCCTCCTTCGGCATGACAATCAATACACTTCTGTTTCATCATCAGACATTCCGCTGCGCAAAGCTGTGCGCTGGCAGACTGTGGAGCTGCCCGTTGATTCCTTTCTTGCTGCAGCCATGGCCCAACTTGCTTCTCATCCTTGTATGATTCCATTGAGTCTGTGCTTTGTGCCTGTATGGTTTCGGGGGAAAGGGGCGTGTGAAATCGATATCGATTATTGCCTAGAGCCTTGTTGGGAAATGAGAGTTTCATAGCGGTGAGGATGAGCCACACATGAGGCTCAAAGACTACACTCTGGGCGAGGATTAGGGACAGAATCAAACATAATCCCCCTGCTGTCAAACAAATCCATATGGATAGCTGGTACACAAGACACTGATGGTGGTGATCGACTGGTTAGTATCAGATGAAGCTCAATTGAGCAGACATGATCTATAGAACAGATATGGATTCTTGGAATTAACTCAGCTGTCAATGTCGGCATAACACTGAACTCGAATCATATCAATCGGAAAGTGGTAAGCGCCAAACATGTCTCGGTTGCCACACATACAAAACAACCGTAATTGTGATTTACGCAAAAGGCTGGATGTCCAAGGTCATGGGTTCGATGCTTGCCGAGCACCAGATCAGCCACCCCGTTGCGCTCCAGCCTTTTACTTGTGTGTGTGTGTAGTACCTGTCGAGTCAGCCAGATAGCGTCATTCGTCTCGGCTCGCCGTCGTCTAGGGTTGCACGTACCTACCAAGGCGTCAATTCGCCCGGAAGAAAGGCCGCCGCTCTAACAACCGTGCCTGAGTCCGTTTTCGTTTGAAATGGGGAGAGGCAGAGCGGCGATCAGGCTCGGTTGCCAAGGATGCTCGTTCCGCAAAGCAACATCCTTACATCTCCCAACCATATCAAGATATTTCGGAAAGCGGGAGTCTCGGGTCCGTGGTGCGAGCTTCAGAATGGGTCTAGGCTTCTTGTGACCCAAGCATTTCATATTTGTCATAGGAGAACCGCTTTATCGAGACATTGTAGATTCGTACTGGCTGAGAAAGGGGCGATTAAAAAGCAACTAAGGAATTGGATGCTACTGTAGTGGAGAGATATTCGAAAGAAATGAAGGAAAAATAATCTGATCGCAGTTGATGTCCGCCATCAGACATCGACACTAGGTGGACTTTTCCTTTTCCTGTTTTTCTCCTTCTTGTTTTGCTTCCTGGATGATTACTTCCATCTCGCGGATGATCTCTTCGTTCAATATATCTGGATTGTATGCGCAAATGCATCCGGCGAAGGAAGAAGTTCCAACTCTGCAGCCTCCTGACATCCCCACTGGAAGCTCGTAGGATGGAGTGTATTCGAGCCGTTGAGAGGGGTGTACGCCAGGAGGAATCTTTGGGCGAGAAGGTTCCAGAAATGGTCGGTTATGGACGGGACAATTGGTTTGCGTGTATTGTCTGGAGTCTGAGGTAGTTGCCGGCAAATCAATTTCTTGGCTACAAAATTTGAGAGAATCGTCTTCAAGAGCTGCTTGTCTCTCAATGTTGCCAGGCTCTCGTTCCATATCTTCTCTCGAGTATCTTGGTTGTTTTAGCAGCTGAGTGAGCCATGGCTAGGGCAAGTATCATAGAAGAATGTGGTATACATACCTGTGTTTTTTGGCACCGACAAAGCACGCAATTCAAGTTGGAAAAAGAAATTATATGTTATAGTAGGAAAGGCCGTTGATGTTGAGATTATTGCTTTCGTGAACACAGTACGGTTGCGCTTTATAGATATTTGAGTCTCCAGAAGCATGCTGCAAGAAAGGGTGATGCATACAAGATCTACCATAGTGTTTCCAATCACATCCCCACAGTTACCGACAAAGTGGCTCATGTCTCCAGAGTATACAATTGCTTGGAAGGAGCAATTTTTAGCAGGCAATATCCCTACCTATTCCCGCAAGGGTAGGAGGCAGGGGGGCTCTATGCTCAAAGTTTATCAAAGCCCAGTGCGCCCTGTACGGTCCGTGGTCAGCTCGGAATTGGGTACATCATATTGAGCACTCAGATGATTTTCAGGGCCAGGGACGATTGCGACAAAGCATTGTTGATAGTCAACTCGCAAGAATGAATGATGTCATGCTGAATTTCTCGAAATTTACTCCATTAACCAGAGTGCCGAGTCAAATTTCCACAGCACAAGAAAATTTCTCGTTAGTCGCATCTGACAAGCTGTCTACATCTCGGTCTGAGCTTGGTCCGGTACGGACAGGTCCCGATCAACATCGGCACGCTACTCTGTATGTGCACCGCTCAATCAGATGATTACGCGCGCCGGGAGCGAGCCAGGGAGCCATACCTGTAGTCACCACTGCATTGACAAGGAATAGCGACATATACGCCATACGTACGGACAGGTGAAGGACTAGTTGATCGACTAGCAAGAATTCGCTAGTTTACAAGAGGTAAGATCTGCAACCAATCTTAAACCTGGGCTCTTTTTCAGCATGCCTGAAATTACTTTGAAGACAGTCATCGTGGATGACGAAGAGACGATCCCATCAGTGAAGAAGCCCATAAAGAAGACAGTGGCTTGACACTACCTAAATGCGCTGATTCTGATGTTCATCATGCATAGCGATAGATGAGACAGGCTGTCGAGGGGATGTAGGGGTGAGAATAGCAGGCTGCTCATGTAAGAGAAGTCCCCAAGTGGTATAGCGTCTTGAAAAAGGCAACAAGGCAAACGTCCGCATATTTGCGGCGCTTGACGAGCCACAAAGTTGTTCAGCCATAGTTCAGGTGGTTCTTGCTCAATATTCCCACTGACTCATGGTAGCTACACAAACGGTACTGGATGGCTTCTAGGACCAGTTGCGTGACGTGATTTCGACCGGGTTCCGGGAGTTACTTGGATGAAGGGACAAGCCATGGCCTGACCTTGCTCGCGCTAGTCATGGCTGACGAGGTGAAACGTTGTTGACAGTGTGTCTGGCATAAGCGTCTTTCGTCGGTATGCATGTAGTTGCTGCACGTCCTAGTGATGGCGTCCGCTTCGGCTCGGGTATGATTTGAACATGGGCATGACGGATTGTTTCCTACCGCTCAAGTCTGGCACAGATGTCCGGATTACTGGTCCAGGGCTCAATCCAAGACTAGGAACGGGCGGGGCGGCACGCAGAAGGTCGAAGTTTTGGTGTGGCGTATGGTCTCGTAACAGCCGTTGGCCTTTGCCTCTGCTTGCAGGGTGTGGTTGGTGCAGTGGGGGCTGAAAGACAGCTGTCATCCCCTTAATCATGCATCGCACCGTGGGACGGCGATTCCCAGGGTTGGGACAAAGTGGAAGGAGAGTAGAGCTTTCAAGACTGGCAACAAGATGGAGATGAAGTTGAGATAAAAGTCAGAAATGAAGCTTGCGAGTCAACGGGTAGGCTCCATGTGGGGGAACCCGACCCGATTTCGTTGTCGGAAGTTGCCGGTGACCAACTTCGGGGTTAATGGTGGGGGAAAGCGCGGCCGAGGTGATCGCCGCCAGGTACCAGAAAAAAACATGGCGACGCTGCGATGTTCAGACACAAAACTCGCCAAAACACGCGTGAAATAACAGAGAGCCATCCTTTGCGCGAACGCAAATCATCTCGGTCAAGATACGTACGCGATGAGCGGCACCAACGGCGTCAATGGCGCCAGTGGCACTTCATCGCCCTCCAAACTTTTGTGGAAGCACCCCTCTCCACAGTCTACCCCAATGTACCGCTTCCTCGAGTCAGTGAACAAGACACACAATCTCCATCTGTCAGACTACCCACAGCTACATCAATGGAGCATCGACCATGTCGATGCCTTTTGGAAGAGCACATGGGATTTCGTCGGCATCGAACACGAAGGAACGCCGTCATCGGTCAGTCGTTGTAGCCCCATGCGCATATCTGTCAGCTCACCAATGGCCAGACGGTGGATCCAGATGCCTCCATGTTTCCACGACCACCCTTCTTCCCAGGGGCGAAATTGAACTTTGCCGAGAACCTGCTGTTCCCTCCCCAGAAAGTCGACCCCGAATCGCCTGCTGTCATTGCTGCGACCGAGACCACGCGGGAGACAGTGACATGGAAGGAACTAAGAGATAGGGTGAGGCGATGCCGGTCGGGTATGCTACATCTACGTCTCAAGGAGGGCGACCGAGTTGCGGGTTATGTCGCCAATCACACGAATGCACTGGTTGCTATGCTCGCAGCGATGTCATTGGGAGCAGTCTGGACAGCCGTCAGTCCAGATACAGGCGTGCATGCTGTCTTGGACAGACTGCGCCAAATAGAGCCAGCACTCCTTTTCGTCGATAACGCGTCCTTCTATAACGGCCGAAGCCATCCAGTCTTGCCCAAGGTCATTGAGATTACTAGGGAACTTCCAACTCTCCAGGCTGTCGTTGTTTTCCCAACGGTTGCATCCGTTGCAGTTGACGCCAGTTCAATACCTGTTGCGTCAGGAAAGGCATACGACTATGCTACCTTTACCTCGCTCAAGTCAACACCAAAGCTCGAGTTCAGACAACTGCCGCCAGACCACCCAGTCTACATACTGTACTCGAGCGGCACGACCGGAGCGCCCAAATGTATTGTGCACGGAGCTATTGGTACATTGCTCCAGCACAAAAAGGAGCATATCCTCCACTGCTCGATTACGCCCCAATCACGGCTTTTCTACTTCACCACCTGTACTTGGATGATGTGGCACTGGCTTGTCAGCGGACTAGCGTCAGGGGCCACGTTGGTTCTGTACGATGGGTCGCCGTTTCGCTACGTGGACCGCTCCGATCCGTCGACGTCCGTGGCGGATGATCTCGCCATGCACCGCCTCATTAATGAGTTCGGCATTACGCACTTTGGTACCTCTGCCAAGTACCTATCCATTCTAGAACAAAAATCGGTCGATCCAGCCGCGGCTGGCCTTGGTCTTGATACGCTCGAGGCAATCTACTCGACTGGCTCTCCACTGGCGCCATCTACGTTTTCCTACGTGTACTCGGCATTCCCGTCGTCTATCAATCTCGGTAGCATAACTGGAGGCACGGACATTATCTCGCTCTTTGGCGCGCCTAACCCGTTGCTTCCAGTCTACGAGGGCGAGATCCAGGGCCCTGGTCTGGGCATGGCTATTGCTGCATACGATTTCACAGGCGCCGACATTTCGTCGTCAGGTGAACCAGGCGATTTGGTCTGCACCAAACCATTCATATGCCAGCCAGTGGCATTCTGGGGCACTGACGGTGAGGCAAAGTACCGCAAGTCGTACTTTGAAAGGTTTACCAACGAAAAGAAGCAACCTGTGTGGCATCACGGTGACTTTGTGCGCTTCAACCCGGAAACTGGTGGACTATGGATGCTTGGTCGCAGCGATGGTATCCTCAAGCCTGCTGGCGTACGATTCGGATCTGCCGAGATTTACAACGTGGTGCTCCAGCATTTCCCAGAAGATGTGGCCGACGCACTATGTATCGGCCGCAGAAGAGAAACAGACACAGATGAAACTGTGGTGCTGTTCCTCAAAATGGCAGATGGACGCCAAATGACATCTGACCTGGTCGACAGGATCAAGTTGACGATTAAGAAATCGCTCAGCGCACGCCATGTTCCTGCAATTGTAGATGAGTGCCCGGAAATCCCAGTGACGACCAATGGCAAAAAGTGAGGCCCCCGTATCGACTAGAGCGTGTGTCAACGTACTAACGTGCCAATAGGGTCGAAGGAGCTGTCAAGCAGATTCTGTGCGGAATGAACGTAAAGACAAGTGCCAGCGTGGCTAATGATGAATGTTTGGATTGGTATCGCGAATGGGCGCGTATGCACTGAGGGTAGTAATGCTTCCTCGTGACCAGTATAGTATATAGAAAACCCTCTCCGGAGAAGAAGAAAAAATAGACAGGAGAAAGGAAATAGACCCGAACGCCTAATGAAAAAACGCCACAGCACCCCGGAAATGGGTGGGTTCCAGCCACGTGGGTGGCAGCCTGTGCCTGATGAGAAAACTCCGTCTAAGGAAAACAAAAATGCGTGTCTCGCTCCTTGCTCTTATGCCTTGAAGTCGTAAAAAAAAATCGTTACTTCATCCCGAAACTCGACTGGGGTTTTTCAAAAGTCGCCAAACCCATCGTTACCCTCCTTGGTGACAATCTCGCGTACAACGCGGTCCACCTTTTCACTCAGCCCAATAACGACGTTGCGGCCATATGCGACTTCCTTGGTAACGACGACCTTGAAGCGGCCCGGGGCGCCGTGTATACACACCATAGCCTTGTGGCCGAGCAGAGCGTTATCTGGTCCGCGCACGTCGACGACGCTGACGGAGACTTGGGAGGGAAGAACTTTGTAGCCTGCCGTGTATTTGACCAGAAAGGAGATATTGCCTACTCACCGCATGCGATTAGTTTATTGCTTTTTTATCTTTCTTGTTTGTTTGTTTTGCCGTTATTTCTTCTCCACCTTCCACCCGTTTGGGCAAGATCCAGATGGAGGGGGGAAGCAGAGATAGGAATAAGGGCATAGAGAAAGAAGGGGGAGGAACGCACCAGCAATAGTCTCCACCACATGAATCGGCAGCTCGCCGCGGCGGGGACTCAGATGCGAGAAGATCTGTTGGTGAACGGGGTCGGGAAAGACGTTTTCCATGTTGAGGTTAGACGACAGGGTCAAAGATGACATTACTTTGTGCTCGAGGAAAAGTTATGGATTAATGTTTTATGGAATGGAAAAGAGGGAGAATGGGGAAAAAAAAGAGAGCAAAAGGGTAGTATGTAAGTTATGCAAAAGCGAAAGTGAGTCGAGTCCGCGCCCGCCCCCCTCCCCGAAAAGGGTATACGTGATGGTAGGTGGTTTAAAAGTGGGGGCGTGCGTTTGGGACGAGAGGTTGACCGCCAGTTAGAGCCGACCACGTCCGTGGTGCTTTGACCACTTTTCCCACGACAGCAACGAGAGAGGGTCCACCACGAAGGGGGCCGTGTCGTGAAACCCACCGACATTTGGGATTGAGTGAGCTGTTCGCGTGCGTAGGCTCTGAGGGATCGTGGTCTACGTACGACAGCGTGTGGCGCGGCGTTGTTTTTTGGTGGCTTGATCCGGGTAGCCGAAAAACACCGGTTGCCGACGACACCGTGTACAAAAGGCCTTTTGCAGGAAGATTTATATTGTTGCCTGAAATAATGGATACTTAGATACCCCCCATGTACTTGTGTTAATACAATAAATCAAAAAGTTTTCCAGAGTCATGCATAGACATACAGACCATACCAAGCATAACGCCATCCAACCAGCATGCAGAGGGCATGCTACATCTACAAGTCGCGTCATCTCCCTTCCTTAATCTTGACAGCATCGGCAAGCATGGGAAAGGCGCCTCTAAAGCTGGGACCTAGAGTCCAGTTGTTGAGGTCGCGCAGATGCGTCTCAAAGGCTGGGTTGATGAGCCATTGATCGTCTTCCTTGGGCAGTTGCTCAATGCTCGGTATGCAGGCAGCTGCATTGCCAGTGAGCGGCTGCGGCGTTGCAGGTCCCTGTGGCGAGCCGGCATTCACGTGCGTTGAAAAAGGCGACGATGCCGAGATGGACGACGTGGTGGAGAGAGTCGAGGTCCGGACTACCGAGGCAGGAAGCAGGCAATCGCGATGCTCATAGGGCCAATTGAGGGAAACCGTGGTAGTGAAGGGGATAAAGAAGTTCTCAAACGAGACCTGAGGTTGCGCGGCAACGAGCTTGTCGCGAAGACGGGGCCTGAACCGGATTAGTCATGTGTGTGGGAGTGTGGGTGCGTTTGACAGGGGACATGTGGGGAAGTTCCAGGGCAAAGCATGGCAAGACAGGGCACGACATACCAAGGGAGATGATCGATCCACAATGCATGCGCGGTAAACAGCTGCGACGGACGTGGGGTTACCCAATGTGGCAGTCGGTCGTAGTTTTCCTGCGTTGGCTCAATTTGCCAGCGCATGATCAGGAACATGATGAACACGATAGCCACCTGCTCCGGGCGCCCGCAGATGTCTGGAAATGTGCGCAGGATGTCTGTGAAGAGCTTGGATAACGGATGCGACTCAACAGCGCGGTCTGGGTAGGCCAGCGAGGTGAAATTTGGATAGTGAGGGCCGACCAGCGTCTTGATCGGCACCCCCTCGGCCGCGCGATTCTGCCGGTCCTGGAGGAAGTCGAGCAGGATCACGTCGAGCGGACAGGTGGCAGGTAGATTGCGCGGCAGCGTCAAGTGGGCGACCATGTTGGGGGCATACTGTGCGTGCTGGCTGGTGCTGACGTTGCTGGGGCGCATCTGATGTGGAGGTGGCAGGTTGGGGTCGACGGCCCTGCGCTGGCCGTTGTCGAGCAGGAAGTCGACGCCTAGACGCTCGTCAAAGGGCATATCGGTGTTGATGCGTGCCTGGTGGAATTGAGGACCTGGACTGTCGCTCGAGTAGCGGCGCAGATGGCTCGTGGGCGCATCGTTGGGATAGAGCCACGCGCCTGTGCCTATGGCTGCGTTTGCATCGTGCACGCCGGGTGAGGGCACACCATTGTGCGGTGAGGCCGAAGCAATGGGGGCATGGAGCTGGCGTACATCGCGTTGTTGTAGATGGTGGCTTTGGTTTTGTTGTTGATGTTGCTGCTGTTGTGGAGGCTGGACAGAAGAAAGGGGCGAGCGTTCAGCGGCGGCTGCGAGTTCTACAAGTCGTCAGTAGTGATTTTTCCACGCTCCATCTGTCGTTTGTGGTTTCTAGCTTTATTCGTCTTCTTCCTCTTCCTCGTCCTCTTCTTCCACGTCCTGGAGTCGTACCGTTCAAGCCGCCGGTGGCGCGCACAATGGGCTGAATGATGCTGAGCACGCTCTCGAGGCGCTTCCTGATGTCGGCATTCTCCGCCTGGATGGCCTCCTTCTCGCGCAGGACGACCTGCAGGTCGCTGTAAGGCTGCTGGCTCTCGAGATCGCGGATGCGCTGGTTGAGGGCATCGATCTGGTTCTTTGTGCGCTCGCGAATGGCGCGCTGGGCCTCTCGGTCGTTTGCGCGCTTGCGGGCAAGCTGTTCGGGGGTGAGGTTGGCAACGCCGCGCGAGTTTGGGCCGGTCCTGCGCTTTTTACTGGGCTGGCCACCATCGCCCGAGCCCTCGTCCCTAGGCGTAGCCTCGGGTGTATCTGCCTCGCCCGCAGACGCCATGCTGATCATGGAAGCTGTGTGGGATGCGATTCAGGATCGATTTGGTCAAATCCTGTCCCGAGTCATGAGCCCTGGCGCTAGCACGCAGTGGGGCCTCTAGCAATGCGGGGAATGCATGCCATGCACCCCCATTCACCTTCATCCTTCCCGTCATGCACCGCTGCCGAGGGTCAAGCTCACGGCTCCTCCGGATATCCCTCCCCGCCTCTCCACTGCACATATCCGCCATGGCCCCAGCATCAGCACTGTCTTCAGCACTACGTTGGTCACACTCACCACTACATCATCCACCCTCAACACCATGGCTGACCATCACGTGAGCAGACTACACATCGCTTCGGCTACACTGAAAGCTAGTACGCGTCCCCATCCTACCTCTACTACATACCATCCCCTGACATACCCGCAGTCGGCGCAGCTCTACAACGCTCTCTAACCTCGCCCTTCAAAGGCGACAATGGCTCCAACACATACTTCAAGGATATCATGTTTGCCGTCTTCCGGGCCAACATGGGCAACCTTGACCTCGTCCATGACCGTTACTTGAACGGAGGCTCTACAACCACAAACTATGTCAAGTATGCTGAGCAGCACAAGTTCGCGCCAGACAGCATAACCCTGCCAAGTGGCACACAGGCGCATTGGTTGGGAAAAAGCAATGCATCCAAGGTCTTGGTATACTTCCATGGTGGGTCAAAGTAGCCGTGTATTACCCACAGTTGGACCCTGAAAGCTGACTATGACAGGTGGCGGCTATGTTCTCCCTGCTGGACCTGGCCATATACTCTGGCTCGACGACTTCCAAAAATCTCTCGGTCCCGATGTGTCTGCATTGCTTCTCGCATACGACGTTGCGCCCGAGGCTAAATACCCTACTCAGCTCAAGCAAGCCATCGAGCTTCTCAACCATCTAGTATACACCGAAGGTCGCAGTCCCTCTGATCTCATACTGGCTGGCGACTCCGCTGGCGGCAATCTTATCCTCGGAGCCCTCTCGCATATTACACACCCGCATCCAGACATCACACCGCTCTCGCTACCTGACAGGCTCCATGGTGTTTTGCTAATATCACCATGGTGCTCACTGACCCAGACCAATACTCCTGCATTTACCACAAACGCCGAGCGCGACATGGTTGATGCCAGGGTTCTCAACCGATGGGGTGCTGCATTTCTTGGCTCCGACTCTCCCTTTGCTGGCGACTTGTACAACGAGCCTGTTCTGGCACCTCCGGATTGGTGGGCGCCTCTTGCCGATTTTGTGGACGAAGTCCTGATATGGGGAGGCGATAATGAGGTGCTCAAAGATGGCATTGCAGCTTTTGCGGAAAAGTTTACCAAAGGATTTGGTAGCAGAGGTGGAATTGTGACTACCGTTTTTACGCCGAAAGCGTGCCATGAGGAGATGATTGTAGAGAGGATCCTGGGATATAAGGGTGACTCTGGAACAGGTAGTCAGCAAGTCGTGGAGACGTGGGTGAAGGCGAAGCTTTGAGTCAGCATTTAAGCCGTTTGTTTGTCTACATCGTGATTAACTTACATCCCTTCGTACCGGAACAACTGGCGCCAAGATTTTTGCAGGGGCATCTCTGCGCCAACTAGACCTGGTACCTGCTGCATACATTGCACCTCAGTAGAGAGGACATCTTGATCGGCCGTTCTGTACATCTCGATCTACAGCATCACACTTCAATCTAGTAGCAGTGAAGTCATTGGGCGTTGAAGCTGGGATGACCGTCGTGCTGTAATTTTTGCATGCTTCATTGGCCGAACTGTTTCATGAGGTTACACAAATACTGCAACTGCGCCGCAGGCGATGATAACCCCGCTCCAAGGCAGCGAAGATAAGAATCAGGCTTCTGTTCCCCCCCATCACTCACGATCCAAAATACTCCAACATTCCGAGGGGAAGGAAACATGGCTTCCCCATCCACTACGAAATCAACACCTGCCGTCGCCAGTAGTTCCTCTTCACTTCACCCTCGCCTCACCTTTCGCGATTGGCTACGTTTCGCCCTCTTCCTGTTCATTCCCCTCTACGCCCGATTTTACATCTCGCCCTCGCTCTCTTCGCTCTTAGGCCACATCTACGTCATCGGCACGACTGGCATTTCCATCGTCCATTTCCGTGGCGATGTCGTGGGTCTCAGTCACGTTGCTGATGTCGCTTACGGTGTCGCGATATCTAGCGCTCCTCGCTTGGGTAGATTGTATTCATACACTGCGCGGATGATACCGAATATTGAGGGTTGGCGTGGTGAGGTGCTTGACTGGGCTTTTATAGCGAGGTCGGTGATGTATATCCTGCCGGAGATGTATGGGAAAGATGTGAAGGTATGATTGATTGTAGCTGGCTGGCTGGTTTAACACGGGAATTGACGTTATCTAGAAACTCAACGAGGAGTACACACATGCCTATCCAGGGTTTCCTGTCTGCGTTTTATCCTGTTGTGTACCTATCGTATGGTGTTGCTTCGGGGGAAGAGGATATTCATGGTATAACCTTTTCTTTACCTGGAGCGTTTTGAGCCACTTTTTCGAAGATGTATACCTGATATGTCTAAATTATCGGTAAGCACATTGGGTCTTAATTATCCAAAAGATAGATTCACTGACGATCAAATATAGCTCTCTTTGCAGATCTGGAAAAACTGTACGAGAGGATTCGTGGCCGCATAAGGATGCGACCAAGAAACCAGGGCGTTGGATGAATGGACATGGGAGAGAACTTACTCTTGGAGAAGTGATTCAGTGGCACTCGACTGGCAGCATAACACCAAAAACTTGAAAATCTTCAATATGGGATCACGTGGAACAAAACGGCATACATTCTGTACGAGCACTGCAGGAATCAAGATTTCAGGCAAACTTTCTTTTGGGCTGTCATCAACGTCTGAGATTCTTATATGGCAATCTTCGTTAGACAAGTCAAGTATTAAATTGTTCTAACCTTTGGACACATCACATTTTCAATATTATCCTTGAGGGATTATTTGCAAAGTTCCTTCAGAAAGGGAAAGTTCCATTCTTCCAAGGAGGGATTTGGACAGCAAGTCTTGTATTCCAAAACTCGTTTTCCTAGTACTCTGATGAAGGAGTGACGTTCCCTGTTGGAAGCGACCGCATTTGACCTGTTGTTACTTTCCAATCTCTCTGGCTTATTTGGAGATATCTAACTTTAATAATGTTTACTGCAATCAAAAGTTTAGTCGCTCTGGAAAAATGCGAAGGATAGTTATTTTTGACGACTTGGAAATTTCTGTGGAATCTCCGGTGAATTTATATTTTCAAAGCGGTTAAATAGATGATAGAAATCGAATTGGATGATGTTGAGAGGCGTTCTTGGGGGGTTGTAGGTTGGTGAACTTACCTCAGATGAGTGACGTTGGATATATGAGGCGGGACCTGAGGCGGGACCAGGCTGGGCGCCTAAGGTCTTGCACATTCAAAGTCGGGCCTTGCAAAGAAATGCACAACCACCAGACCACGAAAGCCTTTTCTTTGTGAACTTCCAGAAGATTTGAAATCCGGTGTTATTTGCGGGATTACTGACATATATTTTAGGTCCCGTGAATACCCACATAGTTTGTGAAATCTCGGCTACAGTTGGCCAACTTACGCGGCTTCTGGCAAGTTCCGTTCGCCCACTCCACACCGCTGAATTCCATCAAGACACTATCAAGCTTCGAATATCGATTCGTTTCGAAAAACCTGCCTTTTCCAGACCTGATTACCAAGCTCGGCTCCAGAAATCTGGTTAACCAGAGTTTGCGTTACGACGCTTCGGCTAGACCCTGCGGCGGTCACCCGTCGGTAATTGTGATACTTTAGGGTTCTTCTGGAAAGATGACTGCGACGCTCGTCAAAAAGCTTGGTGGTTGTGTCTAACACTTAGTCTCAAATGTTATTTTTTATTTCAGCACCGATCTGAGGGACATTCGTACAAGTCGTGGACATCGAAGTAGCTGTCATCTGCAACCGGTGAGGGAGCTGACATGCGCTGAGTCTTGCGCTACTGCAGAATTATGTCTATTCGGGTCTGGGGGAAAGGGTCTAGAGCATCCTCGATATTTCGTGGCTATGCTTGTTGAATGCATTTCTGTCAGAAGCAAGGTGCGGGCACTGCTCAAGGGATCGAGGGTTTGACTCATAGTGGATTTTTCGCTGGTATCGGTGAGTCGGAAATTATACTCGAAGAAATAACAGAACTACACTTACACTTTTCGAAAACAATCCATTGTACGGTGGATGCTTCGCTGTATCTTCGCTTTATCTATCATCCAAGTATACAATAATTCAGTAGCAAGGGTTTTCAAGCATTCTCAGATGGTGGGAAAACCTTATTCATCCCAAAGTTTCCGAGTGCCACAACCTTGATGGTGAAGGATCTTTGGTACACCTATCTTTCTATATTCAATTTGTCACATGCAGCGGACACACATAGGGGGTCATGCAAGGTTGGCCCTATCATGAAGTGTGGAGGAAGCTACAAAATCCCAATGGGTGTCAAGGCACTATACCTATTTGAGCTAGAAACTCACTTTGCTGCACTGAGCCATTTATCCTTCATTCCATTATCAGCTATTCGTTTACGCAAGATCTAGTTCCACGGTTCTGAAGCCACTCCTAGTGTCTGTGACGGAAGTCAAGACTTGGTAGTGCGAGGAAGACTGCAGTTGTCACCATGATGTGCGATGTGCTTTGATCAATACCTCAGAGGTTCGGGTTTTAGGCTCTTTGTATATTACTTGATACAGTAGCAAAATAAGAGGTTGAGATTTCTATGTTATCCCAACTCCGCGATTGGGAATGAACGGGACTATGATATTACCGGAGATTGCCATTTCAGCACGCTCGATCCTCATCTGATATACTAGCAAACTGTATCAGCTATCTTAGTATCGCTACTAGACTGTTGATGCACTTTTATGTAACTAGGTAGCTTATGGGTAGACTAGGTCAACTTAGACCTGCAGAAGTCAAGATTAAGTCTTTTTTCCCGAAGCCTAAAAAGGTTGCAGATCATCCTCTACATATGCGACCACCCCATGGGTGGCTTTTAGATAGAATGTTGAACATTCACATACTCGTCTTGCCTACGGCCGAATAATAATTTTATTTTCATTTTTATTTTCAGAGAGATGTTGAGATATTGTTCTATGCTAATCATCTGTCATCAGATCCGTTGACACATGCGCTTCACGTGCTCTCACGCTTCCCATGTCTACACCTTCATAGTGTATCGTACAGCCACACCGAGAGAACAGGAAGCAATCAAGATGCCCAGTAATTTAGCCTAATCTGACCCAGTCTGCAGTGACATACAAAGCGGATTTGATTGGGTGTATGTCAAGTCTTGGCCAATCGGGTATGGACGGCTGTTCGGGCGCATTCCTTGACATGTATGCGGAGGCGATTCATGTGGACTGATGGACCAGGACGAAGGTCCGAAATGGGCAACTGATTTTTCCATGAAAGGAAGGGGGTTCGTGCTTACTTATGTTGAGGCTTGTGGGCTTGGAGATTGGAGTTTGGAGTTCGGAGTACTAGGCTTGTAGGTGATCGGCGCCGGATGGAGAGAATCGTATGATCCTAAGGTTCTAGAATGCATCTTTTCTTTGCATGTGGCCAGTTCTCGAATCAATAATATTGTATAGAAATCATATTGTTGGGCAGTCTGTCCGTACATGTTTTTTGGCGGTCTTCAATGTTGTTGGCAATACCCTTATGTCTGGTGCGTGGATGGTATTCCTCGATATACGTCATAGCATTGCGTGCGCTAATCTTTGGATCCTTGGAAAGCATCTTCTTGGCTTCTGCTCCTTATTTTTGGAGTACATGGCTAGAGTAGACGCGTGTAGAACTGTGTTTTGGGCAGCACAGCAAGGACTTGCTGCACTGCTCAGTTCTCAAGTACAACGCTGCAGCGCTGCTGGAGTCGGTCGTGGTAATTTGCTCCATTTGATGCCCGACTTGGTTCCAGTGTGCATGAGGTATGATACAGGGTATTTACGCCGTTTATGCATAGTGCACTGCCTGGTAGTGTGAATCGGGCCCCTCTTGTTCGTTAGAAGCATATCCATGTGGCCGTGGACAAGCCCATCATCATTGCTCAAGGAACCCAAAAAGGGGCTCGCCGCGTCAAGTATCCTGACAGGAGGTGCTGTCACAGGGGGGTTCGTCGATCAAAGCACGAGTCATGCTTTATCTCGTCGCGGCCACAGTATATCAGGTCTAGGGGCTGCCGGATCATCCGCTTCAGTTCGCTCACCGAGTCTGAACTATCTGAAGCAGTTCATCTGGTCAGAAACAAAAAGACAGGTTCTGAGTTCGGTGTATGAGTGTCCTTGACATTTCCAAGCGTCTAATGTCTTGCTTTTGAAGTCGCTGGCAGGCTTATACATCATTGTGACGGAATGCACCATCCTGTAGGTGTACGCTGGCGCTTCTGCCATGTGCCTGAGATCAAATCATACGAAGTTTACCCCAGCAGTGAAAGAAGCATGCGGTCAGCGGGTCAGTGGGCCGATCGAACGGTTGTTGGGTTCAGGTTGATGACGAGGAAAGTTTCGGAACAGTTTGACCGCAAAGCTGCCGACCAATGAGTAGACGGATCGCTCTCATCCATTCAGTCGCATCCAGAGTCAGTTTGAGGAGCCTAGGAAGCATTCGCGGGTTCAGGTACTTGACAGTGTCATGGATGTGGGCAGCCAGCGCTTCAGTTGATGGATTCGGGACGTACCGACACCTGGGAGAGGACCATGACAATGATGCACGCATGGAAAGGTAATAACGCCAGATGAAGAATGATTGGTCTTGGTGATCTGCAATGAGCACTAACAGGGGCAGCGTTGAGCATTCTTCTGCCCTGCCACGCGTTAGTCTTCCCCGCATTTCCTTCTTGGGGCGAGGATCCTAGCCCGCGCGGGGTGTGCATATCAGCAACGCACTTGGCCCCTAGCATCAGTCAGACCTCTCCAACTTTTCCCTCTTCTTGCCGCAGAAACCGGGCACTCGCTATGAACTTCGTCGACGTGCAGCCAAAGTCATTTCTCGACTACGCATGGACATCGCCATCTTCGGCAGCAGTAACTGCGACGAGTAAACCATCCAAGACGAGCCGGAAGCAGAACCGGTGTTGTGACCAATGTCGGAAAGGAAAGCGAGCTTGTGACGCCGCTATTCTAGAAGACACCTTACTGGAGACCAGCCGCACTGGTGCTAGCCCTACGGTATTTCACTATAGTGGTAAGCCACGTCCCTGTGTAGGGTAGGTGTAGCGTCAGCTGACCATTCAGACGTCTATGGGCCATTAGCTTCGTGTGGAAACTGCGAGAAGACAAAAAAGACTTGCACGTTCGAATGGTTGCGCTCTCAGCGTGTGTCACAAGCTTCGCAACCGCAGCCAACGAATGCGCCATCACCAAAACGACGTCGGACCAGAAGCGACTCAGGTAGTAGAACACACAAACAAAAGGAATCCCATTCATCTACAACCACTACGAGGCAAACAGAGCCCCGAATACAATTCCACGAACAACCTCTTCTCAACACCACACCGCCCGAACTAGGATTCACGTTCGGCGACTTTCCCTGTGGAGCTTCCTCGTTTGCGATCGACCCTACATCGAATTTCATGGAGGAGCCATTCCTAAAAGGAGAAATGGACGACACGGAACCTCTCATCGATTATGTAGGCGCGCTCTCCGAAGAAGACTGTAACATACTTGATTGCGACTCGGGCAAAGGTTCCTCACTAAGAACCTTATCAGACGTCAGCGACAAACCCGACGACAGCCCGAGAACAGACTACGAAGCCAACAGCACGACTGATATCAGGCCAATCAGCACAAATGAATCACTTGTGCGTATTGATAGGAAAAGACGCCGGCGCAGCTCTTCAGCGTCTGCCTCATACAGTGCGCCTCCCTACCCAGTCATATCATATGCCGACAACCTTCTCTTTTCCGGTAACAATATGCAACTGTCCGAAAAGCTGCTGAAGATCTACCATGATAGCTTCGAAAACGCGCTCGCCTGTTGGGTCACAGAAAGGACGTGTCCATACAGCGCGAGAACCAACAGTCTTCTCGCCACAAATGCTAGGCCCGATTGGAAAAGTATCTACCACCGAGTAATTCGTCTTGATAGACTGGCGTCAACAATCAGGGGGCGGAAACTCACACCAACTGAGGACCAGGCAGCATCGAGAGCCTTGGACCTTGCTGTCCTCTCTTTTGCTTCACAGTGGGCCCAATCTGGGCAAACAAGTCGGACAAGATACCCATTCCATAGCACTGCAGTCAACGGTAACTGCGGTGTATTCGATGGTCAAGGGGAAGATCATGAGACAGTAGGCTTCGATCGTACCCTTCAAACAACGGCATGGCACGACGCCCGCAATGCATTACAGAAGGCTGGTGAGATAGAGTCGTTCCGAGTGGTGCTTGCGCAGATCATATTTGCATTGACACAAAGGCCTAGTGAGACCAACGACGCGTCTACCAAAGGCCTGGACACTGTCATGACGCATGAAGTACTGAACTCGCAGAATAGCACTGAGCATATCCAAGGCGCCCCGACTACCTCAGTAGACCCAGATGTGGACGAGTGCTCAGATTTGATGTCAAAGTTAGATCTCGCAATTGACGCTGACGGCCCCCCTGTGCATCTCGAATCAGGCCTCCGGCTCATACATTCATTAAGATCACGCATGGCTGTATCAAGACAACAGCGGCGCTTCACGCCTGGACCGAGGCAATTTGGGGAACAAAGACGATCGCCAGCCATGCGTCTTGAGGAAGCAGACCGCGCAACAGTCGACTTACTTTTCTGGCTTGGTGTCACGTTTGACACCTTGTCAGCAGCAATGCACAAGCGGCCACTGGTAGTATCCGATGAAGATAGTGATGTTGTGCTAAACGAGAGTATGCAATCGAATGACTCGGCCTACCCAGAAACGAAACCGAACCCCAAGGCTGTGGGCGATGGTCTTTGGGACGGATACTTGTTTGCGCGTCAGCAACATCCAGAACATACACCGACCAGATGGCCATGTTCGTTCGATCAAGCGGCAACTGCACTCTGCGATGCTGCTCCAGTCAAAGTGTTGCTTTTCCGGAGAGTGTGCCGTATCCAAACACTCTTGACTAGGAATGCTCGAGGTGTAGCGGTCGAAGAAGCTGTCCATGCAGCATTAGATGTATGCAACCATTGGAATGCACTCTATGCACCCTTCATCAAAGACTGCATTCAACACCATGATAGTCTTCCACCACGCGTCCAGTCGTGGTATGTCTGCGTCGCTGGCCATTGGCATCTAGCAACTCTTCTTCTAGCAGACCTGATGGAAGTTGTGGACGAATCCGAACTAGGCCTCGAGGAGACAACAGAACACCGTAACCTGACTGGTTTTATTGCCAGGTTTCGGGAGAACAATTGTCGAATCCTGTCAGACCTTGCGAGCTGCGCGTGTCCAAGTAGTGCCATGTCTTTCCCATCCTCTCGCGAATTCCATTTTACCATCAACGAGGGCGCGTTGCTGACAGATCCATGGACTGCAGTATTGATTCGCGCCTTCGCAAAAGCAGGTGTCCTACTCCTGGAGTCTGAAACACTCTTGCCATCTGACATGGACCAAGAAGACGCTTTTAGACGAGCAGATGACTGTATCAAAGCTTTGTGGTTCTTGGGAAGAAAATCCGACATGGCTCTTGCGGCTGCAAGAATACTTGGAGATGCGTTGAAGCAGCGGCGCAAAAGTGCGCAAGACCGGATCAGTGACATGAGTACTTTTCTCGAAAGCCAGCTATGGCACGACCTCGACGGCTTGAATGAGGCTTTCGATGTAGAATGTGACCCATAGCTTGTCAAAATGTATTATTATCGCTGGCTTACTCTGTTTGTTCGTGTGAATCCTGAGAGACGTATCAAGAATCAGAGTCATTTACTTGCAGTGACGCACGGTTCATTCCCACGTGACTTCGCGTTCAACCCGCGTCAACGGGCCGGAGTATCGCGGCACCGCTTGGAACTGGCTGCTGCCACTTCCGTCCCTGAATTACCCCACACATAGTACTCATTGACGGTTATCAGTGCTTTGCTCAAGATTTGATTAGTATATTGATATTAACTATTTGATAGCTGCTTGAGTGTCGTTCACTATCACGCTAGTAAGACACGTAAACGGGCCATTTGTCTAGAGGCTCCCGCCTTACACTATATACACTATGGGCATCCCAGCGTATGCATTCCACTTGAGACTCAGCATCTGTGGGGCGCCTTGCTGATGAAAATGATAGCCTCTGGGACACTATCAAGCGCTACGAAGAAGTTATTCCGATTGCACAGCTCGCTGAAGACCACTACCAGCGTCATGGCAAGCCTCTCAGAATCGCTGTCGACGAGGCTGATTGGCGCTTCAACAATCTCACACCCCAACAAGTCTATGCGATTCGTGATGGTGAGTAGTTTCCTATTCAATGCTGTATTGTACTTATAATAGCAGCGACCAATCAACATGCATTTCAAGGCATTGAAAAGGCCATGTTCTACCGCCTCTGTCGCTTCCTCACGCTAAACATCCAACTCATCTTCGTTTTCGACGGCCCTGGCCGCCCTTGGAAGCGGGACAAGAGAGGACAAGGGCGTATCGATTATGAAGAGAGGTGGCTTCTACAGGAGCTGCTCAAATATCTCGGAGTTCCATATCATGAAGCCCCTGGCGAGGCAGAAGCAGAATGCGCTCGTATGCAGATACTTGGTATAGTCGATGCTGTGTGGTCACAAGATTCTGACTGCTTGATGTTTGGCTGCACCCTTTGGTTCCACGATCATCGTGTTGCGAAGAATGAAGGCGTAACAGATCGCTCCAAAGAGAACACGAAGAAAAATGGCAAGTACGCCAGTGTGGTACGAGCCATTGACATGAAAGAAAGATACAACCTGGACCGGGAGGGTCTGGTACTTTTCGCCATGCTCGTTGGTGGAGACTATGATCAAAACGGTCTACCCCAGTGTGGACCTGGTATAGCTCTGCAGGCTGTGAATGAAGGGCTTGGGAAAAGCCTTTGTGAGTGTCGAAATCAATTTGATTGTCAACTTTGGAGTAAAGAGTTGGCACAATTCCTGAACACCTCCTCTCGAAGACGAAGTATACCTGTACCCTCGATGTTTCCAGACTATGACATCCTGAAAAAATACTACCGTCCGAAAGTCACCAGTGACCAGGAACTGCTCCTGGCATCAAGGCTCAACTTGGAATACATCCGCCCAATTCAAGAACATGAACTCCTCAAGCTGACAAGTGAATGCTTCAACATCTGGGGACGGCTTTATATGAATTGGATCGGTCCAGTCCTCCTTACTCGAGACCTCGTATCAAGGGACCCGTCTAAACCGAAGGAGATGATGCACGAAATTAGGGTACCTAAGCAGCGATCCAAGAAGACAGAAGATCAGCCACCAATGCGAACTTTTGAGAGAAAGATAACGTTTTCACCTTTTGGTGTCACAAGTCTATGCAGGGATGACTTTGAAGGCTCACAATTTGGACACTGGAATGGTGACGACAAGGTATTGTTCGACCCTGCACATCGCGTAGAATGCGAGATGCCTGAATATTGGCTTCGTAAAACTCTTCCGGCAGAGGTATTCAACTCTTCACTTCCAACACCCAAGCCGTCTTCCAAAAGGAAGCGGACAGCAGATGATGTCGAGGAAGCGACGGACTCACCTTGCAACAAGCGGATATCCAAACCCCGCAGAGCTCTTAACTCAAATACGTCTGTGCCAGAGTCAAAAACTCCGTCCAAGGTGTCCAAACCTGATTTTACAAGTTCGACAAGTACACGAAAACCGATCGAATCCATTGAGCTTTCTGATTCGGAAGACGATGAAACCCTTCGAGTTCCTTCGATTTCCTCGTCAAAACAACCATCTTCTATAGAGGCTGCTAGATCTCACCCTAGCCTTCGTCCATCTGCGGCATCTAATATAGCGGTCCCTAGCATATCTCAAAAAAATTGGGAAAATCGGATTCCATTATATCTAGCAGATGAGGATGATGATGAAGATCTTCTGCTCGCTTTACGTCTCAGCATGCAAGAAGCCTCCAGCTCCACAATGCATTCGTCGAACAAGGGCAAGTTTGACGATATCTTCGCAATGAGAGAAGAAGGTCGGAGTGTAGGGGGGTCAGCTGTACCTGCTTGGTCGCTTGACCAGGCACTGATCTCCGATTTGCTTCTACCAGATATTCCAACGTCAAATCGACAAGCCAGAAGCATTGCGTCTACAAGTAACAATCTTTTCCACAGTGCCACTCACGCAAATTTGGCTAGAGCGGACTTTGCTGAGATGCATACCCAACCTTCTTCTAAGCGCTCCGAGGTAGTACGAAGTTTGGTACCATCACCCACAAAAGGAGAAGATATCATTGCTCTTCCGGAAGCGAGCTGCGCCACACCTACCAGACATTCTCTTGATGAAATTCGAGCTGCTCGACTTCGACATTTTGGCGCGACTTCCGTGACCAATACCAGAGATGTGGGTAATGTCGCTTCATCACCACCTAGGGCTACGCTGGTTAGCCGTGAAGTATCTTCTGGAACTGCGCCAATAGACATTGAGTGCATTGATCTGACCGAAGATTAATCTTGTCTCTGCAACGTCTGGAAAATTCACCATGAAGCAAACGTCCACCTCAAAGAATATCATTCACATGGGTATGTCTCATCGGTGTACGTATCTACTACAATCGGCGCTGATTTACTATAGAGACAGCTCACAAAGCGGATACCTCGTTGATAAGGAGGAACAAAGAACTTTTTTTCGGGGATCAAACAGGAACCTCGACAATCCCAACGTTCTACCACAAAAGATCAACCATGCTAGACTCCACGTATGTCTACCAAGACGCGGTCGACAATGTCATCGCAGCCTTTAAACCCGCCAATGGTTCAAGCGACGATCTCATCTGTGTCGTGTGCGGACGAGAATATGGAAGTGCTGGGCCAGGTTTCGAACCTGATAATATCAACTTCCTGAGCCAACTGCCCGGCCCCACCAGACGAAGATACATTGAAGACACCGTTGAATCCATACAGACACTATGCAACCATACCTTCTGTCTCCGTTGCATAAGCTTCTGGTGCCAGGACAAAGCGATATGCACATGTCCCATGTGCCGTCATCCAATCATTCTTAGAAGAGACCCCGCCGATCTCAAACGTCCAGATCAGGACCTATATTGGGATGAGAATGACGCGTTGTGCTTGTCACCCAGTTGTATCACCGCCTTGGGTTGGGAAACCCGTAGTATTTTCAAGCTGCAAACACGAGACCTCGTCACAACAATGAAGCCCATGCCTTTCCGATGGATCAAAGAAATCATGCTGCACGACTTGCCCGTTATCATGGTCAGTGTCGCGCGTCGCTTCTACTATCACGATTTGAGACCAAAGGAGACTGTACCGTGCGATCTTCCGTCTCTAGCACGGCACGATCCAGGGGACATCAATAACGGACTACCCGAAATTCGCACTCTGGAAGCACTGGCTCACGACGACGCCCCGATTACTTACCACAAAGACGCTTTTCGGCTGTATGAGGGCTTGCGCGACATCATTAACAATCCGCGGGGTATCGCTTTTGACAACGAGACATGTCAGAGTTGGGGAAAGGCTGTGCTGGCAGTTATGACTACACTTATGGAAGAGAAGACGCTCGTTGGTACGAGCGGAGGCGTGTCACAGAGGAAATGGTGGATGTATGTGTGGTGCGTCATCAAGGCTTTGATGGTGTGGCAGGCGTATGCTGAGCGTTTGCGTGTTGTGTGGCGCTTGCGGCAAGAGCGGGGTGAAGATGAATGGGTGGATTAGGAAGCGGATGAGTATGATGAATCAGATGATGAATAGTTTATTTAGACGGATAGGGAATGTTCAAATGGCGAACACCGTTACGGTCTGGGAACGGCCGTCTGTAGTTTGGAGTACTTGGAGTCCGCCTGATAAGAATATATATAATTCGTAAAGTCCTGATCGATTCCGTATTACTGCGATTGTTTTTTGCATGCATGATCAATACCGCTTGAAGATTGGTATTCTCAGCTTGTGTTGTGACCAAGCGGCTATGCCCATTCTTGATGGTAGTGTGCCAATCCCTCGTGACCGTACGAATACACACCCACTTTTGGGCCAGTTCGCGGAGTTCATGCTGCACTTTGAGTGCTAAGGATGGACAATAGCGGCTCTGTCAGACCTCCCCCTTTGCAATGTCTGCAAGGTAAGCTGGCTGGGCCAAGCAACTTGGAAGAGCGTACACAACGCTCTCACATGCTCTTGCCAGCGCCTCCGGGGTTCCCTCAACACCGCGGTATTCTTTCTCCAAACAAACAGCGAATGTCACCGATACCCATTCTTCTCAGCGCGGCAGCCCATTCCCAGCACTACCACCCGCACTACTCGCCCCACCTCCACTCTGGACCACCCTCACCCCCGACCTCGGCCCCGGCTGCCTCGCCAACGCCAACCTCACAGGCTCCTCGCTCGCCCTCGCACCCACACCACCGCTCGCCACCCCTGCCGCACCACCACTCCTCGCCTCCCCCACCGGCCCCCGTCTCAGCAAATCGTCCAGCCCCAGATCCCGCCACGTCGGCTCCTTCTTGGCCTGTGTCGCGCGCTGGATCCCGAATGCGGCGTGCTGGTCTGGCACGACGTCGTCTTCGTCTTCCGGGTTTACGGGTTGCAGGTGTGGGGGGATGTAGATGTCTTCTGGGGATAGTTGCGAGGAGGTTAGGTTTGTGAATTGTTCGAGGAGGTCGGCGTGGTGCGACGCGTGCATGTGGAGGTATGTGGCTGTTGAGTCGCGTGTCTGTGGAGTAGTTAGGATTGATGATGGAGATGAGGGGGGCGGTGGGGAATACCATTTTTGTAGAGGACTTTTTCCTTTGAATGTAAAGTCGTTGGGGAGGTTGCTAAGACTGTTGGGTTTGTTGTTCTTGTGGTGTTGATATGATGTAAGTACGGATTACGACCGCTGGTAGAGGACTGGATGGCCCGCGCTAGCCGGATGTGGGTGTCCATAATGTGCTCCCATCAACCTATTACTAACATCCTTATATTGACCTCACTCCATTGCCTCGATAGTTCCTTTTTCATTCTTTAATGTTTCTCGATTTCCACTTTCTATCTTTTTCTGCTTCTATCTTTTGTATCCTTATCGAGCAGGCCATGTTCGATATACAATAAGTTATCATTCATCGGGTTGAAGTACTGCAGCGTTATTTGCCGCATCAGCATCCGTCACACGTACCCACTTGCGTATCTGCAAGCCATGTAGCAAGATGGCCACTCAATCCATCCATGACGAGTTTTTCCGATGAGAACTTTCACACGGTCAAGAGCGGGTCTTCGGCTATTCTCGCAGCTAAAACAACGCGTCCACTCTCTGCAACTGACTAACGGTACCTGTCAATGAGGCTCTCTTCACTGAGACAGTATCGCTCGCCTACAGTACTATTGCATGTCTCGCCACCAGTTCTGCGTTCAAAAATAGTCCATCTTCCTAAAGTCGATCCTATGGGTTGCCTTACACTCGAATTGCCGAGGTCACCAAGTTCGTTGTTTGTTGCAGAATCTCCACCCTGCCAGGTGTACGTCATCTGAATCGGCGTACCTATCCGGCTCAGACCGTGCCCACATATTTCTACTTACACCTAACAACTAGGATCTGTTCATTAACTAACTGTTATCGTTGAACCTCCATTCTTCTTGTTCATTCCAGTGATTACCCCGCTCTAGAATTCTACCGCTCTTTGAACCCCCCGGCAGTCTTTTCCCATTCCGTTACCATGGCTGAAGGGCGCTGCAACTGCGGAGGCATCAAGGTTTCCGTCCCCGCTCTGCCGGAGAAGTCCATAATCTGCTACTGGTATGCAAGATTCTCCGCGTGTCACCTCACACTAATACGAGCAGCTCAAATTGTCGCCGTGCGGGCTCGAGTATAGGAAGCATCATATACTCTCTGGATAAATCCGAAGTCACTATCAATGACCCCAATGGCAATCTCAAGGGCTACGAAGACAGCGATACAAAGAGTGGGAACACGCTCACTCGTCAGTTCTGCAGCAACTGTGGATGGCAAGTTACACAAAATGCCCCGAAGGATTGTGGCTGATACTACTCTAGCCCAATTGTTTCCCTGCTTGGTCAGAAAATGTTCTTGAAGGGTGGTTTGTTTAAGCAAATACCTGCTCCGGGCCACAAAAGTTTTGCGGAAGAAGAGCCGAGCTGGATGAAGGTTCTAGAGCCCGGCGATAAAAAGATATAAAAGGAGTAGCTACCAGTTTCCAACGTAGTAGTTGGAGCACATCCATAGCTGTGGAATTTTATGTATCTAGTCCATCCATTGGCTAGTACTAGCTCAGCTGAAGACTATGAAGGGATGTTGTTACATCAGCCCGTTAACCCCACTTCTCGGCTGCATAGAGTACTACAAAAATACGACCCTTGCATACACAACGACTCCAGATGCAATTCGTGTAACTTGAATGCAATATAGATGCGATCAAAAGAGGCTAGGCTGATCCTGTTGACTATTCCTAGCTTCGGCGGACAAATCAATGATCACAACATGACAGAAGTACCATATTCGAGATTACCTCGCATCCGCCTCGCATTTGCAAACCATAACTAGTATTCTTGTACAAGTTCAAGTTCATGAGAAGAACACTAGTATAGACTCGCATTAAATGCGAAGAGTTTCCACAACATGGAAACCAACGTGTATATAAAGTGACTATTGTCCTGGCATTTAGACTCACCAATAAGAGCCACTAACACAATCATCTCCTCAACATCAGAAACATCTTCTTTTGAACAATCATGTACTTCAACCCCATTCTCACCGCCCTCCTCTTCACCACCATGGGAATAAAGACAGTCTCTTGGCGCTGTCGCTACCATGAGAAGTCTAGAATGGGTCTTGTTTGAAAACAGTAATGTCGGGTGCACATTTCCGGACCTGTCGTACAATTATACAGTTCTCTGTTACTTTTTCAAGGACCGTTTCTTTTCCTACATATGATTTTTTCTTGAGAATTGTCCACCTTGAATATGTGAGGTTTGCGGGTGAAGGATGCCGCAAGTATACTCTATCCATTGAAGCATGTATATTCAACCTTATGATAAAGAAATATTGATACATACTATCATTTTCAATCTGCTTTGGGTACTCTCAACTCCTTTTCGTCATGATAGCTTTTGTAGGCGCTCGCCCTGGCACACTCCTTGCACGATACAACTGTGCGAGGGATCCATCATCCAAACCCACTCTTACCCACATCGAACCACTAACACCAAACCATACATCACTCCCGCTTGATTGTGTCCGTTGCCAACGGTACTTGCGAAAGGATTGATGGCAACTAGTTAAATCCCCGGCCAGCCGTTCAACCGGTGTTTCCTTGGTATTCTCCACATCACCCCCATTTCTTCCGGTACCCAATTGCACCGACGACGCCAAACCTCCCTGGACAAATGGGCAACTGCATCACCAGGAACCAAAACTAAATTGCGTTTGCAAGCGCACAGGGCCTGCCAAGCAAGTCCAGACAGATCGGGTAAATTGATGGAGGGGTGCGACGAGATCATTTAAGCATCGTGAAACGTGGCTTTCCACCTGTACATGAACCCGACTTATCCTCAATCAAAATCCAGAATCGGAGTTTTCTTGCTCTTGTCCACTCTCTTCACTTCCCTTAGAACTTCGTCGTGGGGAACCCCGAATGCAATAGGACAGAAAGAGCTAGTCGCGGAAAACCATGTATCTAACCGCAGCAATGTCATCGCCGCGGAACTACCGAAGGAGCACGCGCCTAGCCCTATCCGCTCTGCTCTTAACATCGGTAACGGCATCGCTCAACGTACATGAAGCCCAGAGTGGCGAGGAAGAAATATATTATCTACCGCGCAGCGCCGTAATTCACGATGGCTTTGTCCATAAGCCGCTTTCAACATGTCCCGTCAAGCCTGGTGGCGTGCAGATGTCGTACACATTTCCATGGACTCACACTCCCTCATGTGTGAATATCCAGCAACCAGAAGGAGCCCCAAAAACATTTTGCGCATACACGAATGTCAACTACAACAATGGCCGCGGTATCAGTTTTGTCACTAGCCCCGAGGTCGCAGCTAGCGTGAGCATGGAGACGTTTGGCATGGCGATTGGTGGCATGGAGGGGCAAATTGGGGAGGAGATGGGTATGTGGGAAGTCAAAGACGCAGGAAGCAAAGGAAAAGGGTTGTTTGCGAAAAAAGATATTGGCGCTATCTTTCCAGGCGAGAGTCTCGTTGTGCAGACGCCGGTTTTGATTGTTGACAAGAGCGCGCTGGAGCCCGAGAGCAAAGAGGAGGTGGAGCGTGTGCTGCTGACGGCGGTGGCGCAGTTGCCTTCGAAATCAAGAAAAATGGCTGTGGAGCTGAGTGGGAATGAAGATGGGTCTTTTGAGGATATCGTCAAGACGAATGGGATTGGATTCACGTGGCCTTGGGTTGACGAAATGCCCAAGCTGCTGAGCGTGACTCCAGAGATTGCTGTGAGTTTTCATGGAGTTTACCAAACGTGCCGGACTAACTTTGATTCAAGCGCATCAATCATGCATGCCGTCCCAACACACTTTGGCGCTTCAACGACTATACACTTACATTCGAGGTGTTTGCGCTCAAAGAAATCAAGCCAGGCGAGGAAATCACACGGAGCTGTACGTGTAAACCCTGCTTGTTCAAAAACCTGTCCAACCACAACTAATATCTTTCAGATGGTTTTGAAAGGCGATCCCATGGACGTCGTGTCCGCTCTCTCGAGGCCAACTTCGGGTTCACCTGCGCGTGCCCTCTCTGCACCGCCTCAGACGAGGAAATCATGGCTTCAAATGATCGTCTCAGCGAGATCAAAGCTCTGAAATCAGTATTACCCTCGGATCCAGATGAAGCGGACAGGACTCTTGAAATATTACCTAGCCTGGTCGAGCAGTTAGAGAAAGAAGACCTGATAGCAGAGCTTCCCTCGTACGAAGAAACCCTGGCGTACACGTATAGCATGTTCGGGGAAGAAGCAAAGGCAAAGTATTGGGCGGGCAGAGCACAGAAGCACTGGGCGGTTGTGGCGGGTAAGGAGAGTTGGGAGCAGAGGCGGTGCGGAGATATGGAACAGGATGTCAAGGGTCACAAGACGTGGAGGACTTGGAAGGGGCTGCAAGAGGAGGATGAGGAGATTGATGAGGAAGAATGACCGCCTACCTAATGTAAGCTCATTTTTAGGTTTCGGTACCCAGCCAGTGGCCGCTCGCCCAACATCACTTACTGCGATCATGCATACATATATTTCAGTTTTACAATTTTTTGCTTTACAATCTGAGATTTTGATGATCGGTGTATATTCAAACATGGAATGGAAGTCGCTGTAAAAATCGCGAATCGCTATGCCAACAAATGACATGAGAGTTACAATGTATCCACACAACCATTACCAGAAAAGAGAATGTCTTCACCAGGAATGTTTTGTTCGTCGGAAATGCTATCAGCTGCAGTCAAAGAATCGAAGTCTGGTATATCTGTTTGGTTGGGGCTAGGAAACTCATTGAAGCTGCTAACGCTATCGACGTTATTGAACCAGCCAGCGTTACTTACACCATCAAAATCCAATGGCTCATAGCCGCCAATAGGATCGACAAAGTCCGCTAAACCGTTGCTGAGACTATGGTCATCCAGGATCGGAGGCGCTCCAACATCGTAAAATCCGTTAGCAGTGTTGAAGTCACTTCCACAGGATGACCCCTCTGCATCGGCATTCCCGCTACCTCCAGCAGCCAGACCAGCCTGCACACCTGCCATCATAGCGCGACTAAGATTAAGGCGATGCATGATCCTCATATGCGATTTGAGTTTGTCTTTTCTTGTAAAAGGGGGTTTGCGGCCAGGAAAGCCCTCGCTACGGTTGCAAGCCGACACGGGGCACCAGAAAGACGTCGTGAGTTCGTGGACTGAGTTGTGGTGACGGGTGAGTTCTTGCAGTCTCCCAAAGGTTTTAGTGCAATCGGGCCAAGTGCAATGGACTCTGTCGCGCGGTACGACGTGCTCAGAATGGTTGGAAGCGGGAATGTCTCCACTTGAGAAATATGATGGGCTGCTTTGAGTCTCATTCCCCCCGAGTGATAGATCAGCGATGTGAGTGTTTTCGTGGTAGCGCATGAGGGTATGAGTGCAGTGGTCTACTTCAGCAATCGACGTAGAAGTTGGGGCGCCAAGAATAGGTGTTGAAGTTACCCCAACGTTGAAAGGGGATGTCAAATTGTTACACAAGGCCAAAGGGTAGCTTGGGATGACAGGATGAGTAGGCCAGGAACTGTTCGCGGTGGCTTCGTTCCCAAATCCAGGTTCGTTATCATGGTTGAAGCTTTGGATGTATCCAGTATCGTCATCAACGATACTGGTAGCAGCCCAGTGAATCTCACCATCAGTAGAGTCGCCCTCATCGTAATTCTGCTGCCCAGTAAAGTCTTGGTAGGTCGGTGGCGTGTTTTGAATGTAGGTATTCGAAATGCTGAATGTTTGACTAGATTTGCCATCTTTTTTCGACAGCCCACTCATCGTTGTAAGATTGATAGAATACAGGATCGTTTGGAAGGCCCTTGGAGCTCTGCTACCTTTAGTCTGGAGAGAGTATTGCAGGCTATTTATGTCAGTTCCGCGGGCAATCAATCTTTTGTCAGGCCTAAGCTTTGGAGCCTTTTGGGAAACTTTAAAACGATAGGCTTTCTAATATCTATGTTCAGCCGGATAGGCCTCATCACTCCTGGAGAATTAGAAAGGGTCCGAAAGGGATCCGTACAAATAGACTAGCGTAGCCGGATCGACGATTGGATGCCTGACATGAATGGGCTATGTTCGGTATGGTTGCGACTGTCAATCCGACGGGCTCACGACGCCCGCTACTAGCAAAAGTTCATAAAAGTTTCAGTCTGTCATGGTCTTGTGAATGAGAATGCCCCTCGATTGTCTGTTTTAGCTTCAAGTCGTAGCACCTACACGTTGGCGATGCAGCTCACCATATCACTCAAAATCAATCAATGGAGAGTATCGTGTGCCAAGCAAAAAGTAAAACAAAACGTACTTCCGTACGGTCGGGGAAAAGGTCGCCTCGCCGAGCGAACGGCCGCCAGGGGCTCTTGCTTTGCATACGTGCTGGGACTTGGCACCCACTCGGTGGACAACAATTTCGGGAGTCATAGATAACATGTACTTTGTAGGCGATTTTCGCCAGCCGCCTACACCTTTAAAAGATCTCTACAAATCTCAAGACGATCATTTAGAGTATAGTAGAGATAACACGCTTTAAAAAGTATTGTTATTTCTATACTATAGCAATATTTCAAAGGGCTGAAGTTGCTAGCTTTCTAGCGCGTTATCGATTTTAATAGGGTGGCGGCGTGCGCTAGGTCGGTCCATTTCCACCGCGCGGGATCCTATATAATACACCCTGGGGAAGCGCTAACTGTAATGGGAGACTGCAGGACCATCCCGGGTGCCCCATGAAACCAAAGGTCCGCAAAGGTTCTTGTGTAACCGTGATAAGGGGTAAACACCATGAATATAATATTCGCCTTTGATCTCTTCAACTTCCGACAGCCCACCTTTCCATACACCTTAAGATCTTTGAACCAGCTGTACGCACAAGATTTCGTAAACCATTCAACTTCTCACTTGGATTGATACTTATATATCGAAACCCCACTTTGTGCTAGCCTACCTCAAATCATGGCATCAGTTAACGATTTACATGCTGATTCCGATACATATGCGATGGATATAGTCCCGCCGCACTTTCTTACTATAAGCCCAGCACAGGCTTCAACAGCCGGGCCTGAACTCAGCATTGAACCGTCCACTCCAAAACGTATTGGGCGGTGGGAATGAAATCAATATGAACGTTTCATTAGGTTGAATTACCACCGCATGGAGCTGAAGGAGTTGCGCAAACTCATACTCAAGGAGCACAGTTTTATCGCCAGGTGAAGAATCTTTTGATGTGCCGACAGCTGATAGGTTTTATTAACAATTTTGATCAGCACTCAGCAATGGAAGAAGGCGCTTTCGGGGTGGAACCTGTCCAAATCAATCCCGAAGTCTGTCGCAAAATTCATTAGGAAGAAGACATACCTCCGCCAGATCAAAGCAGGAAAGAAAACGTCCTTCAGATACCGTAAACAACCGGTACCAAAGGACAAGATCAAACGGTACACGCAGGGATATGCTAGTGAGGCCTTGTCTCCAATCACATGTACGTGAATCCACTATATGCTGCGTCAGCCTACGATGATATTTTTATTGACGTTTGACAACAGCCTCGCCTTCCAATCTTACGTATAATACTTCGAAGTCCTCCAATACGAAATATGTAATTCCGGTGAACCAGACCAATCCAAACGATATGGCAGTAAGGTCAGAGTTTTATAATGGCCAGGATATCGATGATTTCCTTACAGTTTGTCGAAAGGCTCAAATCCTCACCAAGCATGGAAATTATCCCAGTGCGAAGCTTGCTTTCATGGAGGCTTTGGAAGGACTAGAAGCCCTATTCGGCACTGTGCACAAGATCCCCGTCCATATCTTACTTGTCTTTGTTGACGCCGCCATCAAGAACAAGGACTTCTATGGAGCTATGGAGCGACTCTGCAAGTCCTACACTCATCACCAAGAGCTGCTTGGTGACAATGACAAGAATAATTGGCTGAGCTTTGCTCGGCTGGGCTTGATATACGACGCAGAGAAAAAATATGGCCAAGCCCTGAAAACATTCAGTGCTGCAAGAGATGGTTTACGAACAGCATCCGAGACCAGCCAAGAAGACATGTTCAATCTGACCGTTGATTTGAACCTTCAGATCTCCTACGGATACCAAAAATTAGGCGACTTCGAATCTGCTGAAAAGGAGCTGCGGGATCTGATCCGGCAAGCCGAAGCGTTAGGGGACGCTTATCGAAATCAGATCGCCTACTTCAAGCATCAACTCGCCCATCTCTATAACAACGACGAATGGCATCGGGAGAAGGTTCCGTTAGGCAGTGCGGCTCCTCCAAGACAGCGTGTGGAAAAAATTCTTCCAGAGGCTATCCATGACTACGCTGGCACCTTTAGCGAATGTCCTTATTTTCTGTGTTCATTAGAACAGTTGCGAACATACTATGAGACCACAGGTGAAGTACACAAACTAAGCCCCTGGTTTACACGGATCAAGTAGCTAGGCGAGCAGGAGTGGCATAACTACCTAGAACAGTACAGAAGGAAAGCTATCACTCTCAACCCTAACACTTATGCCGCAAGGTATAGTTGGAAGATTAGAAAGCAGATCGCTACTCCTCCTACTAGTAGAGAAGCCTCTAGCGCTTTCTTTCAGCTCAAGCTAGGACACTGCTATCTAAGAGATTTCCTCTTCAAGCGAGGCAAAGTAGACTCTAAGGTTTGCCCCTGTAACTATAGAGCGACTCAAGATCCTGCACATATCCTACTTAGCTGTACGCTATTTCAGGAGGCCAGAGCAAAGATGTAAGAAGCTAGCAGGGACCCCCTATCGCTAGCTTTCTTACTACACACAAACACAGGCATACAAGCCACAACTAGCTTTATCAAGGAAACTAAGGCTGCAATACAGACTTGGTACAAAGGAAACCTTGAGAACTAAGGCAACACTCATAGCAGGTGCCCTTGTCCTACACCCACCTTACCTATCTCTTCTACCCGCAAGACCCCCTACTACCTTTCCCCACACTAGGCTACGAGCCTCAACTCGATTTAGATAGCCCCCTCCCCTAACTACACCAAATTGATAGCACTACGTAGATACTTGTAAGCCTCATCAGCTTGTACGTCTTATATAGCCTTCGGGCTGACACAGGACATTAACCAATAATAATAATAATAATAATAATAAGCGCCCTGGTCACGGAAAAGATCGAACCCATCCTCAGCACGGCCCGACCGGCAGATGGAACACGTATTGACAAGTACCTCTAGCTGATGCATGGAGCAATATCTTCACTGTGGCGACTTTGCGAGTACGAGAAAGCTCATTGGTGGTTGCATTGGCGTCAACAACAGATTGAGAACTTAGATTCAAAAGGATGCTATTCTTTCGAGGCACTATCCAACCTCATGTTTCACGCAAAGTGTTATCTCGATCGAAGCATGCCCCAGTTTGCGGAACCATTGCTTGAGAAAGCTCAGCAGATAGCTAGGCGTATTCTACCCTCTGGCCATGCTGTCCACAAAACCATAGCTGAGACAATCATTAACAAGGCTTGGACGTATGGGACATGCAATTACTGTCTTGTCAACTCACCAGAACCCAGCTTTCAGGCTTATTTACCTCCTTCTATGTTTTCTACCTGTTGAAACCAATCCAGTGATGATCTAAGCACTGTTCACAACATCTGATTTTTTTACGGTTAGTAATTTGATCTTTAAAATGTAACATATCGTCATGTAAGGTTATGTGCTAAATAAAGTGAAGACAGAGAAGGATTTGGATGCAGAAAAGAGTTGTATTGATAGTTGATTCTACCCTTCAAGGCATAAGAAAAACTACTTCAATCATCAAAGAACTTGCCTTCCCCTTGGACACTATCTACCTTCCAAACATGCACTTCACTTTCCGTCTTCCCCCATCCTTCATCATTTGCTGACTCATTCAAGGTCGTCTCCGCATCACTCTTGATCCTCTCTAGTAACGACTCCTCAGGCAACTCCGCAAACTCATGAATAGCCACCCAAGTCGATGGCTCAGGCTGCGGCTCGTCAGTAGCAGGTAGCCCCTTCAAAGCGCGAGACTGCGCATTCGTCCTTGCATACACCAACTTAAAACGTAGCGTACGGATATAATGCGGTTCTTTCGATATCATAGCCGTTTGCTTCCACCCAAAACCGAACATCAGCCATCTTTCAATATTTTGCAAGAAAGGACATGAATTCGTACCTTCTCAAAGAACTCCATCACCTTTTCCTCTTCAGGCTCCCCCTCCGGTCTAATTCCAGCAGTAACTATAAATTTTGCTCGCCCTACCACGCTCAGCACACACCTCTATTGTTTCTCGTAACGCACTTACCATCTCTCTTCCTCTGCGTCGCCCCCCTAAACCCCAAATAACTAACCTCGAAATTGGCAAGATCATATATCAAGCCACTCCCCGGCAACTTCTCACTCTCCACGCTAATCCCTCTAAACTTTTCGCTTTTCGTGAAAGCTAGATCAGGCATGGGGTAGCATACCAAAAACGGGGTTGGGTTGCGCGAGTCGCCGATGGGAGATGTTTTGGAGACGTCGATGTAGCGGAAGGCGTTGTTGATATCGCGGCTGGAGAGGACATCGGGGATGTGCTCGGTGTCGTACCAGGTGAGGTAGGTGGATTCGGAGAGGAGGGGGTGCGAGGCGGGTGAGATGCGGGAGCGGACAAAGAGGACACCGGGGCCGGAGATGGGGTTGTGCATTTTTGGAACGGTGGTGGGAATGGGTTTGGGATAAGTGGGCTCGTGAGAGAAGTGTCAAATGTAAGCAGGGGAGTCACTGGGGGTGTCGTAGATCTTATGATGAACGCCAGAAGCTGAAGACTATGATGGTAGCTGAAGACTATGATAGTAGCTGAGGTCCGGATATGTACTGCCGGCGCACGGATAGGTACTGTACCCCGCTTCTGGTACTACCTGAGATAAATTCTGCCATCATGAAGTTCAAGTATAAAGGTTGAGGATGTAAGGGAACCTCAGATGAGAGGAGATGAGAGCACATCTCCATCGCGGGCGAAAAATTCCTGATTGAGACATGTTCGTATGATAACTAAATAATTCAAATCCATATTTCCACTGTCAACATATAGGGTGTATTTAATTTTTCGATCTTCTGCGACCAACCCCTTCAAGAGGTATAGTGGAAGTACAATACAAACCATGTACTGGATGAAATGAGCAGGCCAATGATGCGTGTGACCCTAGCCATTCAATTGGCTTAGTCTCCTGACGCTTTGAAAGGGCTCAAAGCTTCGGCTTTTCTACTACTAACTTCTCGAGACCCGTCTTAAGTGCCTCAGTCATGCCATCCTTTCTCGGCCGCCTGCTCTCGCGGTCAACAAAAACATGGATAAACTCTCCAACTGCCTTGACCTCTTCCTGACCCTGTTCAAAGACGCCAATCTCATACGTGACAGAGCTCTTTCCCAGTTTGTTTACCCTCAAACACAAGTCAACGACTGCAGGGAACTCGACTGGAGCAAAGTAGTTGCAATGGGAATGGACGACAAGGCCGATGTCGAGAGACGTTGGTGGGTGCAGTGCGCAGTGCTTAATCAGGTATGTGTTGACAACAGAATCAAAGCTTGTAAAATGTCAGTTGAAAAGAACTCTATAAGCACAAGCGACTCGTGAGAGACATGCAGGTAGTAGTAGACGCTGTTGTTCATATGGTGGTACATGTCATTGTCGCTCCTTGGTGCGGTCAGCGTTGCATTGGACAGGGGCACAGCAAAACAACGGACCATCGCGTCCTGTACTCGAGCGAGAAGTTGTAGTCACCGCGACGACGCGACTTGAGTACCTCGAGAGCCATGAATAATATCAGTGGTGCGGTGTTGAGGTGAAGCAGTTCGCGGTCGTGTCCAGTGGTCAAGACTCGGCCGTAGCTGCCATTGAGCCTCGGCTCGTTCACGCTGGTCACAGCTGATGGCGTCGGATACATCCGACATCCACCCGATTTGTATCAGCCATAACTCGATTTCTATCCCGCCTAAATAGCTCCCGTCTAGTTGTATCGGAAGTGGCTGATAGCATGAATGAGGTCGACTGCTGCGCCACCCGACGCGGTCGGAAGTGGCATGTGATTGGCCGGTCATGATGCTCACCAGCCACATTGTGCTGACCCCCACGTCGTCCCAAGTGGTTTTTTTCGGTACAGACATTCAACCCCTCCAAGCCCCGCGATTCTGGCGCCGTCTCCACGCATCCTCGCATTCCTCGCCTCCAAGGGCCGCCTGCCCGTCGCCCACACTCGCCCAGGCTCACCCTCCATGGCACTCGTGCCTTCTCCTCCGCGCGACAAATATCCGCCTCTGCCTGACGACAAGTTTCCGTGGAAAGAGCCGCCACCCGTGGCCATTACACCCTGCGATCCCTGGCCGCCGCCATACTACCTCGAGGATGGCCTGCGCAAGGTGACGCCTTACCACTACACATACAACACCTACTGCAAACAGCGATGGCGGGGCCGTGAAATCCTAGATATCTTTGCGAGCGAGTTTCGCGACAGACCCGCCGAGTACTACGAACAAGCCATCATCGACGGCCGCGTCGTTGTCAACGGCAAGCCCGTACCCAGCACCAAGACAATTATCAACAACGGCGATGTCATCTCCCACACGCTGCACCGCCACGAGCCGCCCTGTACTGCCCAGCCCATCGGCATCGTTCACGAGGACAATGACATGATTGTCATCAACAAGCCCGCGGGCATGCCAGTCCACCCCGCCGGTCGCTACAACTTCAATTCCATCATCGAGATCATGCGCGCTGATCGGGGATACGGTTGGAATCCCCTACCCTGCAACAGACTTGACCGCCTTACCAGTGGTATCATGTTCATTGGAAAACACAAGCAGGCTGCAGAGGACATGAGCGCGCAGATACGAGGGAGAACTGTCAAAAAGGAGTACATCACACGGGTCGTCGGTGAGTTTCCAGAAGGCGAGATTCTGTGTGAAAAGCCCATACTTCAGATTAGCCCCAAGCTAGGTCTCAATCGCGTTCGCGCCAATGGCAAGGAGGCAAAGACAGTCTTCAAGCGACTTGCATACTATCCGCCGAAAGACGATGGAAACAACACCCAAGAACAGGAGGGCGAGAAGGGTCCTGATGGACAGCCATGGAAGAAACTCCGGGGCTATTCAATCGTGCGCTGCTTCCCCGTGACGGGCCGGACTCACCAGCTGCGCGTCCACCTTCAATTTCTTGGTCATCCCATCTCCAATGACCCCATATACGCCAACCAGCGCGTGTTTGGACCGTCTCTTGGCCGTGGGCAATCCGAAGATGAAGACGACGAAGACATCATGTCACGCCTCTCGCGCATGGGCAAAGAAGAAGTGGCCGATGCAGTTGCCTACCACGATGAAATGGTCGATGCATACAACAAACGAAAAGCCGAACGTATGACGGGCGAAAAGTGCAAAGTCTGCGATACAGATCTGTATAGCGACCCAGGCGTGCATGAGCTCGGCATCTATCTCCATGCCAGAAGATATCGATGCGAGGAAGGAAAGTGGGACTATCAGACTGGGTTGCCTGATTGGGCACTCCCGCCACCTGGCTATGAAGGCCCTACTGAGGGTACTGAAGAGAGTGATCCCTTGGCTGTTGATTTGAAGAAGTTGGGACTGGAGGACGAAGAGCCTAAAGAAAAAGTCGAGACTTGATAGAAAAGTTATTAGATTAAGATACCCCGCAATGCATTCTCATTTGGTGATTATTCCTTTTCACTCTCCTCACTTTCATCTTGATCTTGTTCTTCATCAGCCATACTCGTCTCAGGAGTGCCTTCTCTTTCCCTTAGCTGAGATTTCAATCCATCGAGAATAATCGTCATTCTCGCCTTGAGATCAGCATTCCAAACCAAACTAATCTGGCTCTCCATTTCCTGAATCTTCTTCCGCAGCTCCTCCGCAACCGCATCTTCCTCTTCATCCTCATCCTCGCCATCCGCAGTCCCAGGTCCATCTTCCACCTCAATCCCTGCACCAAACGCATCCGCAAAATCCACCGCCATCTTGCGATTCGCAATGGCGAAAACAACTTCTCCAATTCTAGACCACGTCTCCATGGCTCCATCTTTACTCTTCTTCCTACCCCCGGCCACACCCCCATCTAGCACCCTCTGAAACGCCTCCGCAACATCCCTCACCGGATTCCCATACGCGCCGCACCCCCAAGCACCAAGCACCAACCTACTCACTCCCTTCGACTCCGCAATTCTCAACACGCCTCTAATCTTTCTCTCCACAACCTCTCGATCCTTCCTCCCCAGCCTCTTCTCCTCATCTTCTTCCCCCTCCAGTTCCGGAAACCGAAGCATACCCGCCGAAATAACATCGACGTACCAGCGCTCCGTGGGCGGCAATTCACCGTGGCTATCGCCCAGGGGACCGGGGTTCCGGAATACGAGGACATCGGGGGTGTAGATGCCGCCGTATTCTGGGAGGCGGTAGTATTGTTCTTTGAGGGAGGGGAGCAGCGTGGTGCGGGCGCAGAGGAATTCTTCTTGCGATGTTGCGCCGAGGGAGACGCCACCACCGGGACGGAGGGGGGAGGCCATGTTGAGGATGCATGTGTTTGGGGCTTTTTTAGAAGGGGGTTTGGAGGGGGAGTGGGAAAGGAGGAGCGCGGCTGTTAAAGTGTCGGTTGTTATTATGCGGATGGTGCGGGATTTTGGGAAGGAAGATGAGGGAATGGGGTGTATGGTGAGGTTTAAGAGGCCTTCGTCGAGGGAATCATTGCGTTTGCGGTTTTTGCCTTTTGACAAGGTCTTGGTTCCGTCTCTTTTTCCTTCGCCTGCGGCTGTGGCAATGTCTTCATCGAGGATCTCACTGCCTTTGGCTTTTCGGCGCCCTTGGCCCTTTCTCTTTACGTATATTGCGTTTTCATCGCCTTCTGTACGTGTGCTGGTCGGGCCTGGTCGTCCTGATGCTCCATTGGGGCCCGGATCAGCGATCAGTTCGCTGCCGTCTACACCCCGTCTTGCTCTCGCATTCGATGCCAGAAGCGCAGGCACCACTTTGTTGATGATGTGGCGCGCCTGTTTGGCTCGGATATCTTTGCGAATCGCGGGTGGCGCTAAACCCTGGGATTTCTCCGTGCGGCCCATTTTGACACACCGTTTGTGCTTTTGTTTACGACCTAGTCCCTGGGAATCAGGAACAGGATCTGTTAATGGAATGGTCTGGAAAATGGAGGGAAATTGGTTGGGAGATATTGATTGGGAATGTGGCAGGTGTGGTTTGGAGAGTACTATGTTGGTTGGGTGCGGAAATGCGGCTATGACGTTTACAGTAGGTAGGGTGGAGCTTGCTCGAACCTCACTTGGTGAACCCTCTTGCTTTTTGCCAACGGTGTGTCAATGGTGTAAAAGCTGTTGTGGTTTTTTTTTAGGTGGTGACGTTGCATCTACTTTCAACGCTTGACTGAAATTACTTGAAGTAGAAACCGAATTGGTGCATTTTTGGCCTAGATTACAAGGTCGAATGGATACCTCGTTCCGTAGCTAGCGGCTCGCTTGCCTCAACAACCATTACCACCATTGGCTAACGTTCTGTTGACATTGTTTCGTTTCAATCACTGTTTCTAGACTCTTCCAACGATCCTCTGCATTCAATGCTGAGTTGAAATTGCCTAATAGGGAACCCATTGGGCGAAAACCGGGTCTAGACCAGACCACCCTTACCTAAACCGCCACTTTGCAAGAAAATGGTCCACTTGCTGGCTATAGGTGAAAATTTCTAAATACTATCTTCTGAATAGTGGCTCGTATGTCTCCAGTATTCTTCGTCACTTTCAGCTCAGTCCAGACCCACTCAGGCTGTGTTATATAGGCCTTTGCATGTACACAGACGTACAATTTTATGTAGATCTGAGGTACTGTGGAATTCCTGGTGCAATCGGGATCCTTCAACCAAGAAATCTTTCGACCAAGTTTGTTCACTCGACTTGTTGAAGGTTGTAGCGTCCTGTCTGAATACTGGACAACCATATTGTGAGTGGTCAGCACTCATGTCAATGTTATGTGGCTGTAATATTGAGTTTGATTGCATACATACAGGTCCCTTGAAACCCACCACGATGCCGTGACTGGCTACATGTCCGTGGAAGTTCATTTTGATGATGGACAATCGACCCAAAGATACCTCATCGCCAATCCCCTAGTATGCTGCTTACACATATATCTACATCATATAAAATGTCGATTCCTCTTTCTCAAGTAGAGAAGCTTCGAAACTCACCTCAGGTATACAACAACGTGAGTTTTGTACTAACTGAGCAACATGTCTCCCCTCCAACAGCTTCTTGTCTTTGGTGCTGCAGTCTCGACTGTCCTCGCAGCGCCCGCCGTTCCCAACACTGAGCGTGCATGCGAGCCCCTGCCCCATGGCCGCGGTCGCATCCCCCAACCTGATACCGCAGAGGCTTTCCAATCCTTTCCTGCCTTCTCGCTAGCAGCTACTTCCGCAACTACGCCCGTTGGCTATGTTCAGGCATATTCCAACCTGGTCACTACCTTCAATGAGCCCTCTCAGTTCATTCGCTACACTGACTTGGACTCGTATGATGTCAACAAGTGTAAGTTAGCACATCGTTCTTACTAAACTAACGATTCCTGCACTGCAACATCTTATAGCTAGCATAAGCCTTAATTCCTCTTCAGTCAAATTTGCAAGCAAAAATCTCTTTCATCATACTGAACTTCTTTAGGTGCTGCAGAATGTGGCAAAGATGACAAATGCAACATATTCGGCATCTTCTTCGAGCGTTCGCCCATGTTCAGGCCTGGCCCCAAATGCCCCAATCCCCCCTCCAGCGCTATGATCAAGTGCACCCTGTGGTCCGGCACCATCTCGCCCAAGGCCGGCATCAACAATGGACAGACCCGGGAGAAGTTCCGTATCGTCATGGCTGGTTCTAACGCGTATGTCAAAGACATTACTTTTAGCAACAAGAAAGATGGTTCCTCAAACATCCTCAAGAACTGGGTTGTAGAAAAGTACCAAAATGGCGCTGCTATCCAAGTCCCTCTTGACTGCAACGGCGTAGACACCTACATGGGTGTGGCGGCTTGGCGCGACGGTAAATTTGATGCTCAGAGGTGCCTTGACGCTTGCAAGGTCGCTGGTGATACTGATATCCAAAGCCGCAAGTGCCGCTTCGTCAACACCTACGTACAGCGCCGGAATGGAGTCCAAGTTTCTCAGCATTGCGCCATGTTCTCGGAGTATTGGCCCGCCCCGTAAGTATTTGCCGAATGACTCTTTAAACATCCGTTGAAGTCAAAGATCTGACACTCTTACAGCTTCGCTACAAACCTGGGTCAACGCCGCGGTGATGTTGAGATCTCCGAGACGGATTCTTATGGGTATGTCTAATCACTGATATCCTGTATTATCTATAGTTGAAGATAGAGACTAACTTTGTGACCAAGGCTCCGCCGAGTCGAAGTAAAGGGTACTGCTTGCTACAAATCCAAAGATCTCCCAGCTCCTGTCTCTCTACAGTCTAGCGTTGTACCAGTCGTATCCACCCCCACTTCCATCTCCGCTGGTCCTTCTCCCTCGAAGCCTGCTGCTCCTCCTACCATCGCTTCCTCCTTGAAGCACGCCATTCCTACTTCTGTTGGCACATCTTCTATCTCACCTAAGGCCCCTACTCCCAAAATTTCCGCCCCAACTTCTGCAGCCTCGATTGCAACTGCCAAGGTCTCGGGTACTCCTTCAGTGACCCCAAGCACTCCTTTATCTACCCTGGCTGCACCTTCAAAGACTCAGGTCGCCTCTTCGCGAACCCCAGAGATCCTTTCTAAGGTCTCAAATAATTCCTCTACAGCCTTGGATACTTCTTCCATACTCCCAGCTACTTCTCCAGTAGTCCCAAGTACTGCCTCAGTAGGCCCAGCCACCACATCGGTGGTCTCAAGTGCTCCTTCAGTGGTACCGGTTACCTCTTCAATTCTGTCAGCAACCCCCTCGGTTCTTTCAGCTGCTCTTTCAGTGGCCCCAAGTTCTCCAATAGTCCCAGAACCCTCGTCCACAGCCTTGATCACTTCTTCCCAGCTTCCAGCCAGTCCTTCAGTGACCCCAGGTACTGCCTCAGTGCTCCCAGCTACTCCCGCCAGTGCTTTGAGCACTCCTACGGCTGCCCCAGCTATCTCTTCCGCAGCATCTCCAGTAGTTCCAGCTACCCCCTCATCCCCCCTGAACACATCCTCCACGGCCTTAGTCACTCCTTCGAAGCCATCAGCGAGTTCCTCCGTATTCCAGGTCATTCCTTCAGTGCGCTCAGCCACTCCTTCGTCAGACCATTCGTCAGCTCCCTCATCTACCCCCCTACCTTCACTCGTCTCACCTCTGGGCTTCTTCGGCCCCCTCCCCGTCTTTCCAACAAACATGCCCGAACTTGAGCCCACCCGCCGCGACCTCGCAGACTCCGGCATCCTCCTCTCTAGTACCATCTCAACATATGTCGCCGCCCGGGCCACCACCCCCACCACAACCTTCAACCAGGTCATCTACGCAACCCCAGTTAGTCCGTCTCCCTCTTCCTTATCCCCTTCTCTACCGCACCATGCATCTCCTTCACCCCCACATCCCACATCCCCCGCAGTCGACCCCGTACCAGTCCTCAGCCGCTTGAATCTCGTGCGCCGCTACAAGAATCACAGGATATGCTGGCCCGGCGGCGACAATTGCTGGTGGAGACTCCATCCTGCAGCGATCATTACTGACCCTAAGTTGACGCAGGAAGAATGGGATCCCGAGATTGATAAGAAGCAATGGAGGAACCCTTCGTAGGTTCGTGGGGGAAGTTGATCGAGAAAGAGAGAGACATGGAGATTCGATAGGATGTGGTGTTTGGAAAAGGTATATGGGCCGTGGATAGTAGTACGACAGGTCGTCGGTCCGGGCTGTGGTGGGGTTCTGCCATAGTGGGCTGTTAGAGGCCGTGTATCCATGTTTCCTATGTTAGATTGATTAATGAGATGTGTTTTATTTGAGTGGTGTTCATAACACGAGATGGGAGAGAGAAAAGGTGTGAGTTGATGACACTGTCCAGTCTGTCATACTACAATTACTTGGAATAGTCAATCTCCGCTCCAACAATCGGAATAGTAAAATGCGTTTTTCGTAGGAACTACGCTATTTCACAAAACCTACTGCAAACTTCACTCTATACATCATTACAACGGTATAGTATTCGTAATTATGCGTCTTTTTATTGTTTTATTATTGTTTGATACAATGCCAATTGATGATGAAAGATGCATATCCCGAGGTCAATCACAACAACGCAACACACTTCATCTCCCCTCGAAACTTCTCTTTTCAGTAGAGCCGGCTTGATACATGATCTTCCCGATGTCCAACTCAAGTAACGATCTGACAATGTCTGGACTGAAATGCAGTCTTACGTTGGCGAGTACGTAACAATCCTCCATTCCTGCAAGCCTAGGCTACATGCAACAGAACGATAGCCTGATCAGCGGTCGCGCTCCTTAAGCTCCTCCGCCACAGCTTTAAGTCCGTTCTGATGTTCCTTTGAGACATATTCCCAGTACTGTGCCCAGACACGTGATTGTGGGTCGTCCTGTGTTGTGCCAGCTTCGGTGCCCATTCGCTTGTTGATTTGGAGTGAAATCTTGAGTACGCCCTTGGCACCTTCGTTGATCTTTTCGATCTCTTGCTTGACAGCGTTTTCCTTTGGTTTGACGGCAAGCACAGTCCGGAAGTTTTCGGCAAGCGATTCAAGGCGCGAATGCACTTGGTCGGGAGCAATCACCATAAGCTTTGTGAGCATGAGATTGCAAAGAATCCGGATGTCATGCTCGTCAGTGACACCGGCAACTATACGATCGAAGAAGTCAGAGATCTCAATAGGCGACAATCGTGCAAAAGCCTTCTCGAGAAGAGCGTATAAAGTCTCATATGCACTCTTGCGGATTTCGAGACCGTCGTCAACCTTGTGCTTGAACGGACCCATTTGGACTTCACGTATGAGCTCAGGTTTTACAACCGTCTCCTTCATGGCAAGAGGCAGCAACTGGTCGAGGGCAGGCAGGATAATGTCCGGCTTGTTGTGCATCGCAGAATTGAAGGTCATGAGGGCTAAGCGGCGGTTTTCCAGGTCCGGCTCATTGAGCATCTGAACAAGCATAGGTACGACAATTGGCTTGAGGTACTCGTCATAGGCTTCATCGGTATCGGTGAAAGTGTAGCGCAATGCAGAGATGACCATAGCTCGCAAACTTTCCTTGCGGTCGTTCAAGAATGCCTAGAAGATCGGTAAGTTTTGGAATATTTGAGGGTGGAACCGTCTTACCTGGAGCTGAGGGAGGTACGTCTTCGGGTCGATGATGGTTAGTCTGCCGATACACTCTGCACCAATCGCCTTGTTGTCTTCAAGCTGAGAAGCGGCAACGAGGTTTTGCCACAATGTGTCAGTATACGGAATAATCTCCGATTCTGTGTCATCATGTTGAAGAATCTCCTTGATAGCGTGCAAAAACAAGTACTGGGGAGCTGAGGGCTGACCCATGTTTGACAATATGACGGGAAGATACTTGCTGACGCTTCCAGCTCCCGCTCTTCCAAGCGCAACGGCGGCTGCAAGAGGCACGTTCTCAGACTTTGCAGAGAAATATTTGATGAACAGTTTGGGATCAATGGTCGATTGCGATCCCAGTCGTAGAGCGGATTCTCCAAGTACGACAAGGGCAAGGCACTGACGCTTGTCGTCCTGCGCAGTCTCAAGCTCAGTGACAAACTGCTCGAGCTTCACACCGACACTGTCGCCGCCATACACAAGTAGATTGCCAATAACTTTGCCGACGACTTCTGCATGTCCGGACACACCAACTTGTTGCAACAGAGCTTGCATCAACTCTTTTCCTACGCGCTGCTCACCTATGGCACGGACAAGCTTGAGTAATGCATCGAGTGGCATTCCACTAATGGAACCTTGAGCAACCTGACATAGCGCGGCGGTAAGACTTGGTGTCATGATAGCTTGTGCATCGTCCTTGACAAAGGTAGCGAGAATGACAAGAGCAGGACCTAGGAGGTGAAGGTCGTTTGCGTTGAGTAATGGCAACAGCATATCGACTACCTGCATCCGAGTTTGATTATCGAGTTGACTCCGCGAATGTGGGTTCAGTGCGAGGGTGCGGAGTGCACTCAAGCTTGCACCACGTAGAGCACGACTGGCTTTTCGCAATTGTGCACCAAGTTCCATTGCGACGCTCTGCACCCACTTGGCTGACAGCTCATCTTTTGCCTTTGTATGGGCAGCGATTGAGTCAATTGCGCGGACCGAAGCAAGGCGAGTAAGCTCATTCTTCAGGCGCTCAGCCAAAAGTTCAAGTCCAGTCGTTCGCTTATCCGAGGCAAGCAAGCCCTCGGTTCCTGAGCTTCGACCTAGAAGTAGTCCAAGGACATGGATGGCACTCCGGCGCACTTCAACGTCTGCATCGTTTGCTGATATCCTACTAACCAGCGCTTCATAAAGGGACTCCAGATATTGACGGTTTTCCGTGCCTGACACAGCGGATCGAGGTGGTGTAAGCGCCTTGATGACCTGTTCGGCTGCCGCAAGAGCCTCAATAGATAGCTTGCTATACTTCTCCTTGACGCCACAAAGAAGTGCATCAACAATGGATTCAAGATACGGCTGGATAGACTTGGACGGGTGGGTATCTGCTATCGCCCCTATCAGCTGCAAAGCTTGAGTTCGCAAACTGTTGGCTGTTGCCGAAGCACTGCTTGATGATCCTCCAGTAGTTTTTGCAGCTTCTACAACAGGACTGATAAGCTGACTCAGATAGCCGTCAAGACCGCCACGCTGAGTGATGACGATATCTTTGATCAATGAAATGGATGCTTGCTTAGTAGTCGGTGGACAAGATGTCTGCTTAAGTAGTTGCGCAACACCCTTGACGATGTCTGGGCTGAGTTTTGCTAAGCTAGCCCGAGGACCTGCTGGAGGAGTGCCGGCTGGTGCAGGTGAAGAATAACCCATAGATAAGGAAGAACTCTCCTGAAGATCGAACATGCTTGCATCACTGCCACCACGACGGCGCTTCTTGCTTGGTGGTAACATCATACCGCCATGAGTTGGCTCATCAGCGAATTTGACTGGCGAGGGACCGTCACCCGATTTCCTCACCAAGTTGGATAGTGTAGCCAGAACCTCCAAGCGAACGTTTTCTTCGCGTTCCTTAAACCGTGCGATGAGTGCTGGTGCGACTCGACTGTAGAGAGTCCCATCTTCAAGAAGATCGCCGTTGCTCCGTGTCGAAATGAGTGTGTACAGAACCTTGGCTGCACACCTACGGACCTTCCAACTGGCATCATCATCGTCATCGTAGCCAATTTCTTCTTCAAAGTCCTCGCCCTCCAATGCGTCTTCTTCGTCACTTGGCATATCATCGTCATCTTCGTCATCTTGCGCCAGATTTGGGTCGTACTTTAGGTATCGTGTCGCGGCTTCAATCGTCTCTTCGGTGTATGCACGCATGTCGTTCGAGCAGGAAGCAAGGAAGCCGTCCAGCGCAATGAGAGCAGCCTCAAGAACCTCGTCGATCTCTGGGTCGCGCTCTCCCTCATCATCGGATACGTCCATCTCTTCGGCTTGTTCCTCGGTGCTCAACGCGCTTAAGACGAAAGGCCCCAGAGTCTTGAGATACGGTCCAAATTTCCGTGGAATAGAACGTGCCATAGATCCTAGTATAGTAATATACAGCTTTCGTTTGCTGCGAGTAAGATGCGGGTCACGTAGAAGTTCAATCATCTTGGATAGGAAACCACTCAGCAATGAATCGGAAAAGTAGCCAGCTAGTGTGGAGATGGCAGTAACCGACTTCTTCTTCATCATGGAGCTTGCCCTGTCATTCTCAAGAATAGCGAATGTAATCTGCTGCAGCGCCTGGATCTCAACATCCTGTAACATGGAGCCGAAGCACCGGGCAACCTCGGTCAGCACATCGATGGCATTGCTGTCTGTTCCCTTGTCCAAATCCTCTTGCAGCATACCCTTGGGTGGCTGCGTAAGACCCTGTTGTGCTGGGGGTATAACGTTGTATCCGATCAAACGAGGAATGAGTACCCTGCTGATGGCGCTGTATGCGTTTACGACGGCCTTGCTACGCGCAGCACCGTGGACGGGGCGTGGGAGGGAGACGACGACTTCGCGAAGAGCAAGAGCGGGTATTGATTGGTCGACCGTATTGCCTGTGGGAAGCGTCGAGAGCTTGTCAATCATGACTGGCAACGTCTTGTCGCTGATCTTGTTCACAAACGGGCCAAGACACTTGACGGCCTGGTTCTGAACCTCGCCGTTCGTATCGACAAGCGTTGTGAGCAGGCCTTCGACAGTCTTTGCTGCAACAACGTCATCGTGAAGGAGAAGGCCAGGGTGAGCGACAACGAGAATGTCGTGCAGGTCACTCAAGGCCATGAAGCGGAAGTCGGGGTCATCGTCGACAAATCGCGGCAACAATTGGGCAACATTGTGTGCGGTCGGGTTGGGCGGGACCGACGAGGGCGCCATGGTGTGTGGTGTTGTGAGGTCTACTGTTGTCACTGGCAGGCGGGGCAGCTATAGTGGGGTTGGGGTTGGGGTTATAAGCTGATGCGGGAAGACAGAAGGAGAGCAAGAACGAAGGAAAGAAATTGAGAGCGAGGAGCTGAGAGTTTGGTGGTAAAATTGTTAGGTGGTGAAGGCACCACTGGCCGCTACGGAGCAAAAGAAGCTTCTATCGAAGTGAATGGGCTGTCGTTGCCTGCGCGTTGCTTTCGAGAGCTCGAACCATGCGCACGGCCGTCGTGTCCATAGCAGTCAAGACACGGCGGAACGAGTATCAGACGAATGCATCTCTCGCAACTGTGAACACGACAGTACTACTAAGAAACAATTTACGCGACAACTAGTCGGCTCTAATCCCGTGTTGCTTTACAAAACGAAGTCACCTGTCGCGATGGCGCAATGTCCGGCCTGGTATGCTCTGCCGTGTCGCCGCAGGTGCACGTGACCAACTAGAGCCTGTAGGGCTAGACGCACTCAAGTGACGTACCGATTAATTCTCGCCTTCATGACCTGATCTTTACTCTACGCGCATCATAACTACGATTCTCCTATCAATTGCCCGTCGCAAGCTTTAATTAGCCCACCTAAGCTTCATCATGTCCTTCTTAAGATCTTCCGCATCCCGCGCTTCCTCTTTTGCACGAATTGCACGCCCGACCAGGTATATCCGCGCCGCCGAGCTCCAGCCATGGCAACGAGCTGTGCAGCGCAGAACCTACGCCAGCGGCCACGGCTCGCATGGTGAGACGAAGAGCAGTGACGTCCCATGGTATGTCAAAGATGTCTTGCTGCTATTATCCAGACGAATGTATATCAATTGTAGACACAATCTCGATGGAGCAAGCTCAACTGTGATGGGTTTCTTTTGTTGTTTTGTCCGAAGAGCCGGTACAGTTCTTGGCAAGGATATACATATACCTCTGATCACAACTGGCCTCGCCGAACGCATGCTGACTTGATCCTCAAGGATAGGCGCAGCTGTCATCGGCACTGCTGTCGGTCTCTATGTTGTCATCAACCAAGATACAAACCACGGCGCCGAACACCACCCTCTCGGTGAACCCCACGGCGAAGGAGATGCCCCCAAGCATGGTACCGATTCGGTCGTAAAGAAGGCAGACGATAAGCCCAAGGAGGAGCCCAAGGAAGAGCCCAAGGAGGAATCCAAGGATAAGTCCGAGGAAAAGCCAAAGAGCGAGCACAAGGACCCTTCCAAGCCCACCAAGGAGAACAGCGAGGAAAAGGACAAGCAGTCTCCTGATGAGTCTGACAAGGTTGGTAGACCCAAGACCGAAGAGAGAGTGTGCTAACGTGTGTAGCCCGACCCCCGCAAAGAGGAGACCAAGAGCACCAACGAGACCTCTGGCAAGCAAAAAGGCTTGTCCAACGACAACACCGAACACACTTCGCCGATTTCCGAACACTCTGAGAAGAGCAAGAAGGGTGAGGGCGTTGCTGAAACCGCTAAGCTGCAAGGAACCGTCTCGACCGATCGTCCTGGCGCGGAAAACAAGGAGGAGCGTGGTAACACCAAGGTCGACAAGGACGCATAAGCATGATGCATCTTCATATCCTCTCCATCTGGATTGCCTGAGAAGCTTCGAGGCAACGATGGACGGCGCCTCCCTTGTATAATGTGTGTTATTAAATCAACCAATTACATGAATACTCACTCTTGTCTTTCCAACATGTATCAACCGAGGCGCAGATGAAGAGGAAGCTTGCTCGGCATCTTTCCGCGAAATGACTCGTGTCAGTGCAGACATGCAGTGAAGGTGTACGTACCTAGGTGAAGCGGGTCGTTGAGAGCGGCAGTTCTAGGCCTCAAATAACCGTGTTGAAAGGATCAAGACTGACTCAAACATGTACTTATCTCCGCCACTGAGGCTGTGCGTGAGTTTGTTTGGCCTGGGATAATGCCAACAATGCTCGCCAGTTGCGTCAAGGTGCCTGGGTCAGAGCCACCCCACAGCGGTCCGCAAAGGCGCGAGGTGGACGAGGCGAATTGCTGATTGGCCGGGCGTAGTGGAGCCGAGACACCCGCAAGCGCCCACCATCTCGCTCCACAATCTTGTCACACGTCAACTCCCTCTCCAATTGGCCACGCCTGCGCCTCAACTGCACGTCTAAAAAGAGGTCCATCTTACGGCGGGAGCTCTGCGAATCTGCTTTCGCAATGCCACTCGCCTACGACATGAGGCACAGCCAAGAGCCAACCAGAGCGCGAAGCGGCTCCATTCCAGTGCGGCCTTTTTGCTCGGGTTGGTACTTGTGCAGCTATGGACTCGATGTACAGACCACTGGCCCCAATATCAGGCCTCCTTGCCCCCAGCTGGATCGTGTTCCACATCCCACGCTCTAGGAGTTTATAGCCAGCTATCCCATACGTCTTGTTTACTCACTGCACCTGAAATCAATGGCATCTTGAGATACAGCGTCGATATACCTCGTTTCCCGTTCACCGACCAGTCCACCAAGTTTAGAAGAGGCTCGTTTTAGCTTGTTTGCACAACATGGACCCCAGGAATTACGGACAGAGTCAGGAAGCTCAGCCTCAGATGACTTCACGACAGCACACCCGCTTCTCATGGCAGCAGCCCTTGGACGACGAGGTTCCACCCTATCAAGAGAGACAGCAGCAAGCTCCACAGCACCAGCCTCAGCAGCTTGCGACGCAGCAGTACCAAACACAACAGCACTATCAGCAGTATCAGCAACCGCAACAGCAACAGCAGCAATATCAGCATCAGCACCATCAGCCGCAACCGCAACCGCTACCGCAACAACACCAGCAAGAGCCCCAGCAACGTGTCGACACAGATGTGTCACGTCATTTCTCTTACGCCCAGACACCGGCAGAGATGCGCGCATTCGTATACACGTCCTCTCCAAGTGACCCTCCGATGCCACATTCTATGCCCATATCTCTTCCGACGTCACCGGTGGGGTACACACCAATCGACCCGCGCCCTCAGTCGATGCTTGATGCGCAAATTCCGGTTGTTCCGCCCCAATCTCATGCGGCTGACATGCAGCACTCTCACGTGCAGCAACAAGTACAGCCTCCTGTGTCGCCAGTCTCGCCTCAGCATTCTTCGTATCCCCAAACTCAACAATACTCTCCTGTATCGCCGATACCACATCCGCAACCCGTCCATCAAAGCTCGCAGGCAAATACACAGCAGCAGAGTAGACACGCACGACAAATGAGCAACCTATCGCCCATCAACACAAACGTACGGATGCACACTATGCCCACCATTCCCCCTACCCCACCATCAGGAACCCATCAGACGTCACCGCTACCACAAAAAGCACCAATGACCCCCATTTCAGCCAACTCCATGCACAAAGAGCAACCACGACAAGTTGCTGTCTCTCCTACGAATCAAGCATCATATGCACATGAACCATATTCGCCTCATGGCTTCGTAACAGGCCAAACCAATAATATGCACGCTGTCTTCTCTCCAGATGCTGCCCACGGTCCCAACGGCCTGGACTTTGCTGCACACCAACCGGGTCAAATTTCGCATCCAAATATGGAATCTGAAAGCTCCCATGAATGGTCAAACGGTCTTTGTGCATGTAGTCCAGAACCGGCTATATGCTTTACCGGTCTTTTCTGCCCCTGCATCGTCTACGGAAGAACTTCGTATCGCCTATCTCAAAAGTCTGCAAAGAATGACCCGACAGATATGTTGGGTCACAGCACCACTAACGGACACTGCATCGTTATGGGTCTGTCATGCGGTTTATGGTGGCTTTTTCCAATGCTACAGCGGACTCGCATCCGAAGAGCATATAAAATTAAAGGCAGTCTTGGTAGCGATCTACTAAGAGGATGTTGCTGTTGCTGCTGTGTTGTTGTACAAAATGAGAGGGAAGTAAAGGGTAGGGAAGAAGCGAGCAGGCGGTGGGCCGGACCAGCAAGCACTGATGTTTATACAAGGAGCGGCGGCATGGTATATAAACCACAACAATAAGTTTTTTTTCATTATCAGAGACCTTCAAGGAGCCTTTTTTATGTCGTTTTTCAAGCGCATTCGCTCTCTTTACGATACCCACGGTCATTTCTAGTTGTAACATAGTTTTTCATATCCTGGAATCATCTCACAACATTTATACACACCTATTGCTATCCTTATGAGAACTTCTCCTGATTTCTTATACCTTCCTTCAATGGTCATGATGAGCAATTCATTCAATCTGGGATGTTACTGCTGTTGCAGTAATTGCGATCACCAAATGTTCTTTCGGCCCAGCATCCACGCCTCTGCAATCATCAATGTCGCGAATGTAAGACTGGCAGCCAACTATGAAATTTGTCTGATCTAACACCTAATAGTATTTCTATGTTTTCCTGATACTTGGAGTCTCAACTATCTAATAGCAAATTTACTCTTCCCGCGAATGATTACGCCATAGCGGTACAAAACATATGGAACAGGAGTAACGACGATGGCAATACACCCAAGCACGGTTAGCGTCCAGTTCGTCCCAATGTCCCTATACATTGTTGTACCGCCGATTGTCCTAATCTCAGTCAGTCCCACGACGAGCATGTCCAAAACTAAAAACTTACATGACACTGGCTATAACATAGCGTACCGTACTCTGGAAACTCAGTGCAGATGCAGCATACATCTGATAGCTGTCGATGATATATAGGTAGGTGCTCATGAATATGCATACCGTACCGAAACCAATGATGACCGAGGCGGCAAGTGGCGACCAAACTGATATACTTTCCTGTTTTACGTCAATAAACCGATAGAGAAGCATATATGGCTCTGTACTTACATGACTTGTCCAGCCCATCCAGAAGAGCCCGATCGGTAAGAATGGCGCTCCGAACATCGCAAACATCAGTCGTGACTCCTGGGGAATCGATTTTCCCGACCCATCATCTCCTTTCTCGCGGCACAGCCGCTCTGTCTTTGTCCAAATCAAGGGAATGAGAGCTGCCGATAGCATGATACCGAACAACAAACCAAGGAAGCACAAATTCTTCAGCCCTTGGCTCATTCCGTAAGTCTTTTGGAATGTGTATGGGTAACCCACGAGGAACGTGAACAACACCACATACACAAGCGTGTTGTAGAACGTCAGCAGAACCACAATCGGCTCCAGCGCCAAACGAAACGGCCTTGTAAAGTTCTTCTTGAGCTTACTCCCCAGCCCCTCATCCTCATCCTCCTTCGCCGTCTTAAATCGCCTCTCCCCCGTAAACTTCCTCAACTGCTTCGCCTTCAACTTCAGCAGCTGCGGCGGATACGTCTCCTCCATTGCCATCGCAACAACCACTATACAAATGCCCGTCAGAACCACAATTATCCACTCAGCCCACCGCCAACTCACAACCTCGCTCTCTCCAATATAACTCGCAATCAAAGGCCCCAATACAGGTCCCCCAAAACACACTGCCCCAAACAAAGGAAACGTCCACGTCATCTCCCGCGTAGACCACAAATCGCTCATACTCCCCCCCGCCACCGTCATGGGCGCAGACGCAAAACACCCCGCCAAAAACCTGAATATCGCCAACGACGCCAAATTCGGCGCCAGCGCCGCACCAATAAGCCAGCACTCGCACGTCAACAGCGAATACAGATACACCTGGTATCGTCCGAGTATCTCAGACGCCGGCGCCGCAACCAACGAGCCCAATCCAAACCCCATGAGATAAATCCCCGTACTACAAAACGCATGTAGCGATTCCTCGGCCCCGAAGAACGCAGCGCTTTGCGGCGCGACGGGTGCTTCGATGGAACTCGCTGTCGTTACGATTGCAGCGACGAAGTCTAGCAGAAAAAGAATTTTCAGGCGTTTGGAAAGGGACCAGTTGCGTGGGTTTGTCGGGTCTGTGGTTGAGTCCCAGCTTACGAGGTAGAAGTGTGATCCCGTTTTTGTGGGTTGGAGCGAGATGCCGGGGAGGGAGGTGTAGGGGGAGGGGTCGGAAGCGTGGGATTCTTCGTCTTGCGGGAAGGCTTTTGGGTCGCGTTCGAAGGGGGGTGCGTAGGGGCTTAGGCGGGGTTGGATGGGGGGTGGGGTCGAGGTTAGGTTGAGGGTTCGAAGTTGTTCTTTTGTTTTTGCGCGGATGGCGTGGAGTTGGAGGAGGGCGGCCATTGCTGCGAGGTTTGATTCTGGCTTCGAAGGTTGTGGTTAGAAGGGTGGGTTGGTAGAAGAATTTTGGAGTGCTTAATTGGAAGAGTTTATAGGTTTGGCTATTTGTCTCTCTCTTTCTTTTCTTGAGGTCATGGAGGAGACACGACACCCTCTGCGTGTGAAGTGATGATGGATACATTGGATTATCATCGAGATCTGTAGATGATCGAGATATTGTTAGGATAGAAACCTGAAAGAGCGTCTTGTGCCCGGATATTTCCATCTCCCCGATGTCATACAACCTCTACTGACGATTGTACTGTGGATTATCTCGAGTAGTTTGGTGGATCATCATGCGCTGGCTGGTGGCTGTTGCAACCCCATGATCTCTGAAAGCAAGTCACTCAAAAGCACGGAAGAAAAACGAAGGGAGATGGGTACCATCGATCTGATGCGCCGGAATTTTGGCAAATGGTCAGTACACACGTCAGCATCATTTTGGGGGATCTCTGGAACATCATGATTGATACTGTCTTTTTCGACAAAGAATTTCCTTGTTGCGGATGGCCGAGTGAGCGCTCGTGATGAAAAGGTCAATAATATTTTGGGCCCCCGATGGGCTCAGTTTAAAGCATCTTGTAGAGCTGGGCACATCGGATATATTTGACGTCTGGTACTACAGAAAAGATTTTATTGCGGTTTGCGATGGTTGTGTCGCCGCCGATGCAAGCGCAATTGGATTAGAGGGACTAATAAAAGCAATATGAAGATGCTAAGCTGTTGGAGCAGTACAAGGATTGGGAAGAGGGTATTGTGAGGGTGCATTTAACGATGCACCGAATCTGGAAAAGTTGGTAGACTAATGGAGGAAGTAAATATGAGCGACACTGAGTGTCGACAGCGGTGGCATGCAAACAGCCCTTTGCGGTGGTTTCCGGTAGTTTCCGGAATAGTAGTGGTTGCGAGGTAAGCCTCGTTTGGGATAAGTGGAGGATGATCAGATTCTGTTCACCGTGCATCATGCCCGACAATCTCTCATCAGGATTCATGATGGATTACTGCTATCAGATGTTTTGTAGTCTGATCTTGCATATATTGAATTTTTGGCCCGGGGGCTTCTGCTGTATGATCTTAGAATATGATACATGGCTTTTGCTGTCTGTCTAGATCCGCACTGGTATTCGGTGTACAGCGTCGTTATGTCACATACTTTGCACTGGCGTGTTATGTTCACCGATAATAATTGTCCACTTGAATTATTTCTTTCAATCTAGGACATACTTTACGCAACTATTCGGTGCATGTAGGTAATATATCCCTGATAGAACTAGCATTACAGTGGTCAGATGCGGTCCTTAATATTCAGCATAGTACTTTTGATACTTACTGTTTATAGAAATATGACTGCAGTGGATCAAATCGTTTGCTTCAATTTTACTTTCTCTTGCTGGTCCAGAAACTTGTCAGCAAGGGGGCTGGGGCACTGATCACCCTTTCGGCACCTATACCCGATACAGGCAAGATTTATGAGATTTCATTTTTCCGAGCAAGAGCCCCGATCAGGTTACACGACGTAATAAGAAATAGTCCGGCTATGGTCATAGCGTTTTCATGACTGTATTTTTGCTCAACTAGGGGGCAGAGAGACTGTTCTCCTGGATTCGAGTATTGATCAAGGAATATCTAGGCTCACGGGGTATACTTGAAATTGAGAACAATGGAGTGGTTTTATCAGCTTCGGTTGGTCGAAGAAGGTAACTAATTTTCCCAAGATTCTCTATTGCTCGGCACTGTGATATCCAGCCTGCAAAGCTCCAGTCTGGTAATATTCCAAGATTGTTTACTGGCTCATGTCAGCTGTCATCCTATTTGAAGGAACATACGTAAATATTATTGGAAGCTTTGATAGTTGGTCATCGGTCATAGCAATCGCATTTCCTATTGACTGGCCATATTACGGCTTCGAAAATGGAATTCCTACCTGTTGCCGGTTATCCGCGGCAATTTGTTCTGTATGGTCTATTTATCGTGTCATTTGACCAATAATTTACTATACACACCCTAGTTGCAGTTTTGCCAGCGCAAGGACTGTTGATCAGAGGAGGTTGATCGTAGTACGAGGACGCCTACAAAAGCAAATGATACGCCACGGACCATGCCTGCTACTCCACATCGATAGGGAACATGTATTCAGTTATAATTTCCATAAAAGCGATGATGCATCCGCAAAATGACTGGTGGATAAGTCAGTCATTCCCAGTGTGCAGAAGATACAACTGGTCAACGTTATCCAGACCACGACTTTGCTCAACGTGACCACGCATGAGTGCATTCCAGCACGAGACCAGCAAAAGAAACCAGGTGATGACTTGAAAAAGAGAACAGACACGGATTCGGGACGTCCCGTCATCGGTCAAGCAACCAATGGAGAAGGTTTACCCAGGACTTCACGCCGCTGCCCAATGCACCCGCTATGTCTGCGGAAGGCGGCGTGCTGGCGCACGTCAATCTGAATGTAACAGCGTGGTACCAGGTTGTCGGGTCCTTTGTCCAACTTGACGTCAAGCACGAAGGTCTGATCCCGCTGCATCGGTCATGGTTGCACACCATCACTCAAGCCAGGCAGCACCCCTTCATCACACTGACCCAAAACGACAGCACACCACCACCGGTATCTACCGGAAATAAAGATAGCAGTGCCCAATCACTATAATCTACTCTTCCCTTCTGCTCCTGCCAAATCGAGAAAAGTACCTTCCTTAGTTTTCCCGAGTGAGTTGGCGGCGCCAGTGCATCAATACTGCCTGCAACGCCAAGGCAGAACGATGCTCACTACCTATATCAGGCAAGAGGCTCACACAGCAACACGCCCATCTATCACTACTCTACTGTGAAATTCCCATCGCGACATGTTCCAGATATGTCGTAAAATCTGAAAGCAACGCCGTTCTGCAGACACAGGTATCAAAGATTTTACCTTCCATGCCTCTTACTATACCCAACATCGACACAGTCCATACATATTCGACACAACATAAACCTTGATCAACTCATTCCATTCGTCCTAAACCCACCAACCCCTTCATCTTCATCTGCTACACCTAAAACTAACATGTACTTCTACCTACTCCTTTATCGCATACACTAGATATCTTACTCCCTCCAAGCAACCCCTTTCCTTACCCATACCTTCCAGCCTTATACCCCTCATCCACCTCGACCCCAGCATCCCGACAATCATCACACATGTCGGGATACTTGATCTTCCTTCTTACTTTCTTGAACACGGAACACAACTCGGGCCGCGCATCGGCGTCGACGCGGTGACAGCGGTAGGTGTGTCGCATGGGTCGGTGTTCGTGGTTGCAGTGGAGGTACTGGGTCCAGTGCCGTTCACACATCTTGGAAGGCCTTTGTCTTCGCCGGGGAAGGTGAGCTGGCGATGTTGATTTGTGTGGTTAGGTAATGGCGTTTTCGTATTGCGGTTGAGATTCAAGGTCAGATACTAAAAGCTGTTAGAGTCGCAATGTTGTGCAATCTCTACCTTCTGTATTCTGAGGCTACCGGGGTCTCCCATATATAAGGTCTCTCAGTGTGCAGTCACGTTGTTTGTACAACCTAAAATTCAAGTATTGGGATGTTTGAGAATTTCGTGACCAGCATCATTCATTGGTTGTATGCGCTGTCAGTACCATGTGAATATTCTCTTCAATTCTTGATTAAACACGTCATAATCTATGAGCTGCCAGACTTTGCCTTCAACTCTTCAAGCTGCTTCTTCGCTGCCCATTGCTTCTCTACACTAATCTTTTGCAAGATTTTATCCGCACCCTTTTCGATCAGCGCCTTGGCGACTTCCCTTCCCATTTCTTCCGCCTCTTCCGCATTGCGAACTTTTCGGGCAGCCTCGGCTGTGACGGATTCTTTGCCATCGACGCTGACCACCAAAGCCTTCAACACCAACTCTTGATCATCCATATCTGGCTCTTCCTCTTCCATGGCATTTCCGTGCTTGTCATAGTCTTTTGCTGGCTGTGTGCCAACGGACAAGCCTTTCCCGCCCCTCCATGATGTCTCAACACCAATAGGTACGCTGCACCCTCCCTCTAGGGTCCTCAACAGTGTCCGCTCGGCTGAACACGCTCTGGTTGTCCGTTCGCATCGGATAGTGCTCAAAAGCTCCTTCATGGCCTTGTCGTTCTTTCTGATTTCAATGCCTAAAGCGCCCTGGCCGACAGCATGCAGCATACCCCCATTGCTGCCACTCAGATATTGTGTGATGCGGTTATCAAGGCCCATGCGTTTCAAACCAGCAGCAGCTAAGATGATAGCCGAGTACGGCGAATCTTCGGCGTCGAGCTTACCTAACCTGGTACCAACGTTGCCTCTCAAATCGGCAAACTTCAGATGTGGGTATAACATTCGTAGTGTCGCAGCTCGGCGTACAGATGACGTTCCAATGGTGGCGCCTTGAGGCAATGTAGCCAATGTGGTTTCTTTGGGTAGGCGGGGAGAGATAATCAGGGCATCGCGAGGATCTTCACGTTCGAGAATGGCACCGAGCTCGAGGTGTTCCGGTAGTTGAGTAGGCATGTCTGTTTAGGTCCGTCAGCTCAGCCCTAGATCGATCCCAGGCATGATCTCATATACCCTTTAGACAGTGCACAATTATGTCCAGATCACCCGACTCCAGCATGCTCTCCAACTCTCCGGTCCATAAACTCTTTGCATTTTCACCTTGGCTCAACTGTTGCAAAGGCGTGGTTTTATCCCTGTCACCTTGAACCACTACAGGGCATATATTGTAGGTCCTCTGAGGGTTTGCTTCCTTTAAGCTTCTTTCAACCGCGCGCGCCTGGATTTGCGCAAGAACCGAGTTGCGTGTGCCGATATTGATTGGTGGGAATTGCGTGCTTGCGGATGTGTTTAGCCCTTCTGGATTCGGGTGAGAGGGTCCCTGGATGTCGGCGGCAGTAGCAGACGCCATATTGAAGTATCTTGGTTTGGGTGGTGTCACAGGTGTCGCAACGTGGCGATGATGATGGCGGTTAGAAAAACAGTTGAAGATGTGGCGGGGTGGCGGGGCAACAAACGTCACCTTGGCCGCGGCTCTGCGCTAGCGTCAGGTACGCCCATGCCCTTAGTCCGACGAAGTAAACGGATACAAACTACACCCACCAAATCAGCGTAATACTAACAAGATATACCTATATAATAGTGTTGTCTAAACATATAATCTTCTCTTGTAGTACAATCTTTACGTAGAAATCTAAGACTTTTATACATACTAATTATATTTTTTTTCACGATGTAGTAAAGGCGGCTGATTGCAAATAAGAGTTGTATTTCTATAGGGGCTATTCTAATCTGAGTATTCCGTCAGACTAAGAGCCACGACCTCTTAATACTATACTCCCTACTACCTCTCAAACTAAATGAATCTCCGCTTTATATAATTCTATACTTAGGCCTAAATATATAGCGCGAGTACTTAAAAGTTATGATATAGAGTGTAACGGCGCAGGCAAGACTGTTCGGATCAGTATCGGCAGTAGTGTCACTCAGAGGCATATGGGAGTGCGTGGGACATCAAACGAGCCTTGATTCGAACAGACACCTATAGACCTTGTACGAAAGGATATCAAAAATCTATCGAGCTACAGTGTG